>NC_057799.1:225948970-225949465 GCF_018294505.1 Triticum aestivum
TATCTTAGGGTTCTGGGTGGGGGCGATGCTCGCCGGCGGTGGGGGCGCGGTGGTGGGGCGGTGGCGTGGGGATCACCGGAGAAAAAGCTTGGCGTGCGCGGGGGGGCTAGAGGGCTAGCCGGGGCGGCGGCGGACCGGCGGTGGGGAGTTGTTTCGGGGCGGCGAGGCGGCGGTGGACCAGCGGTGGGGAGTTGTTTCAGGGCGGCAAGGCGGCGCGGGGTTCGGCCGGTGGTGGCTGGCGGCTCAGGGGGGTGCAGGTTGAAGATGAACTGCAGGCCCTCCCTAATCTATCCAATGTGAAGTGCCTCTCTGCTACCATTGCGTTCAGTTTCGACAGTAACATTCAGATTCCACAGTAAATTTCAGCTTCGACAGTTAAGTTCAGAGTCAACAGTTTTTACCTCATCTGTTGTAGCTAGGTGGTTTTTGGTGACGTAAATTTTACATCTATCACTTTTTGGTAATGCATTCTACATCATCTATTGGATAGGCTAT
>NC_057799.1:225949582-226022966 GCF_018294505.1 Triticum aestivum
TCCAGAGGAAGATATCTGTTCTTAGGCGGAGTTAGACGCAGCTGACCACTCCTATTTACCCCCCAAGGTGTTTGCTCTAACTTGGCATGATGATGTTAGTCATATCATGCATATGTTGCCTTGCAGTGCCTACTTTCGACATCATATATGTCATCTGCTTAGTTTAGACATGTTCTGTAATGCCACCTATTTATTTTCAATATCATATATGGGAATTATGCAGTCTCATGTCTTTTAGCCAGCCATAATATAGGTGAAATGTGCAATGCCATCCTGTTTAACCAGGCATCATATATTTGAATGATATCTAGCCCATCCTTTTCTTCATTAAATTTCCATTTGTCGACAATGTTTGTACATTAAACTACTCTTCCTGTGAATCAGCCATTTGAGTGGGTGATGGAAAAATCTTGAGTGAAAACAAGGCCTTCAGAGCAGACAGTGCTACCTGTCGAAGCAAATCTCTTGCTAGGTCCCGATAGCTCCTCAGAGATGGATTCAGAGACAGATGACCAGTCCTATTCCCCCACCGAGGTGTATGCTCTAACTTGGCATGGTTCTACTGCTCATATCATGCATATGGTGTCTTGCATTGCATAGTTTAGACATCATATACACAATATTTAACACCATGTTCTTAGTCCAGACATCATATATGTGAATGCCCTCTGCTTAGCATATAAATCACACATGTGAATTAAATCATGCAATCCTGGTTACTTAGATAACATGTATGTGAATTATGTCATGCTATCCTGTTTAGTTAGTCATCATATCTTTGAATTATGTTATGCTATGTTATCCAGTTTAGATAGACATCATATATGTGAAATTATGTCATGCTATCCGTTTTAGTTAAACAATATACATGTCAACTATTTAATGCCCTCTTTTTTGACACTATCTATTGCATCTGTCTCTCATACAATGTCTGTACATTCAACTATGTTTCCTATTTATCAGCCATTTGAATTGGAGCGGGTGATGGCAGTATCTAGCGGAGTAAAAACACGGTCTTCAAATAAAACACTGCTACCTCTTGGTGGAGATAGCACCCCGGTTGTACATGCATGAGAACCAGCCCTACCACACATAACCCAGACTCTCGCAGATTTTACCCCTACTGCGATGGACAGAGAACTAGCTTCACCCAATGTAACCCCAACCCCAGCAGATAGTAACCCAGCTCCTGTTGACATAGCATCATCTCCACCACAGAGCTCCCAAACAAGAGCAGTTAGTAAGGCAGCTCTAGTTCCCAAAGTGCCAGTACTACCACGGCGAACCCCAACTCCACCAGTTAGTACACCTATTCCTGTGGAGGAAGCACAACCAGCCATTCATAGTTCAGCATCTATCGCATTTGATGTTGTTAAATCCTATGTGCGTATCTTCCCATCATGGAAATATTATACTGAAGATGAAGGAAAATGCTAGTTGCAGGTGTTTGTCCAAGAGTTATGTGTAAGTAATGTTATTCATGGCAATTACTTTGCTTTGTCCCATACATTCTACCTCCATGATGGTTATAATAAAGCAAATTTTCCCATTTTTCTCTATAGAGAAGGACCGATTTGGAAATGCTAATACCTCTGCTATCTTCAAGAATGCTTGGTGGCAGTATCGGAATTACCTGAAGAAAATGTACTTCACTGATAAAGTAACTCATCAAATTCCCTTACGTTCTCCCGAGACACATTTACTGTATGATGACTGGGAACGCCTTGTTCTTTACTGGTCCCGAACCAAGAATGTGGTAAGGTCTATGAGCTCATTTTATTTTAAATACTATATGCTTGCGTCTTACTGTACTCTGTTCATGTAGAACAAGTGCTTAAACCTGAAGAACAACTGTTCTCATTTAAGATTCCATTGCTATCGTGCATATTGCTTTGCTCTTGTATCACTGTATTTA
The DNA here is from genome assembly GCF_018294505.1 of Triticum aestivum. Classification (NCBI taxonomy): domain Eukaryota; kingdom Viridiplantae; phylum Streptophyta; class Magnoliopsida; order Poales; family Poaceae; genus Triticum; species Triticum aestivum. The sequence goes on from NC_057799.1 coordinate 225,951,498, forward strand.
CGCATACAAACTTATTTTTAAATTGAACGATCCAATGGAAACTCCAATGGCACAACAGGTATGTTTACGCATGTTTCTTTAACAGGTTTCCTCTTATAAATAGCTCTGTTGATTTCAATTTCAATTGTGTACAATTGACTTCTCGTATCATGCACATTACTAGCATCATAACAGGGCCAATAGTGTTGTTGTACATGTAGAACCTGTTGGAAATATGCCCTAGAGGCAATAATAAATGGTTATTATTATATTTCTTTGTTCATGGTAATTGTCTATTATTCATGATATAATTGTATTGTCCGGAAATCGTAATACATGTGTGAATACATAGACCACAACCTGTCCCTAGTAAGCCTCTAGTTGACTAGCTCGTTGATCAACAGATAGTCATGGTTTCCTGACTATGGACATTGGATGTCATTGATAACGGGATCACATCATTAGGAGAATGATGTGATGGACAAGACCCAACTTAAGCATAGCATAAAAGATCGTGTAGTTTCGTTTGCTAGAGCTTTTCCAATGTCAAGTATCTTTTCCTTAGACCATGAGATCGTGCAACTCCCGGATACCGTAGGAGTGCTTTGGGTGTGCCAAACGTCACAACGTAACTGGGTGACTATAAAGGTGCATTACGGGTATCTCCGAAAGTGTCTGTTGGGTTGGCACGGATCGAGACTGGGATTTGTCACTCCGTGTAAACGGAGAGGTATCTCTGGGCCCACTCGGTAATGCATCATCATAATGAGCTGAATGTGACTAAGGCGTTAGTCACGGGATCATGCATTGCGGTACGAGTAAAGAGACTTGCCGGTAACGAGATTGAACAAGGTATTGGGATACCGACGATCGAATCTCGGGCAAGTAACATACCGTTTGACAAAGGGAATTGCATACGGATTGATTGAATCCTCGACACCGTGGTTCATCCGATGATATCATCGTGGAACATGTGGGAGCCAACATGGGTATCCAGATCCCGCTGTTGGTTATTGACCGGAGAGGCGTCTCGGTCATGTCTGCATGTCTCCCGAACCCGTAGGGTCTACACACTTAAGGTCCGGTGATGCTAGGGTTGTAGAGATATATGTATGCGGAAACCCGAAAGTTGTTCGGAGTCCCGGATGAGATCCCGGACGTCACGAGAGGTTCCGGAATGGTCCGGAGGTAAAGATTTATATATGGGAAGTCTTATTTTGGTCGCCGGAAAAGTTTCGCACTTTATCGGTATTGTACCGGGAGTGCCGAAAGGGGTCCGGGGGTCCACCAAGGGGGTCCACCAGCCCCGGGGGGCCACATGGGCTGTAAGGGGTGCGCCTTGGCCTATATGGGCCAAGGGAACCAGCCCCAAGAGGCCCATGCGCAAGAGATAAGAAAAAAGGGAGAGTCCTAAAAGGGGAAGGCACCTCCGAGGTGCCTTGGGGGGGAAGGACTCCCCCCTGGCCGCACCCTTCCTTGGAGGAAGGGGCAAGGCTGCGCCCCCCTCTCTCCCTTGGCCCTATATATAGTGGGGGGAAGGGAGGGCAGCAACATCTAAGCCTTGGGCGCCTCCCTCCTCCCCTGCAACACCTCTCTCTCTCGCAGAAGCTTGCGAAGCCCTGCCGGAGAGCCGCTACATCCACCACCACGCCGTCGTGCTGTTGGATCTCCATCAACCTCTCCTTCCCCCTTGCTGGATCAAGAAGGAGGAGACGTCGCTGCACCGTACGTGTGTTGAACGCGGAGGTGCCGTCCGTTCGGCACTCGGTCATCGGTGATTTGGATCACGGCGAGTACGACTCCGTCATCCACGTTCATTGGAACGCTTCCGCTTGCGATCTACAAGGGTATGTAGATCCACTCCTTTCCCTTCGTTGCTAGTAGACTCCATAGATGCATCTTGGTGAGCGTAGGAAAATTTTAAATTATGCTACGATTCCCAACAGTGGCATCATGAGCCAGGTCTATGCGTAGTTACTATGCACGAGTAGAACACAAAGCAGTTGTGGGCGTTGAGTTTGCCAATTCTTCTTGCCGCTACTAGTCTTTTCTTGTTTCGACGGCATTGTAGGATGAAGCGGCCCGGACCGACCTTACACGTACTCTTACGTGAGACAGGTTCCACCGACTGACATGCACTAGTTGCATAAGGTGGCTAGCGGGTGTCTGTCTCTCCTACTTTAGTCGGAACAGATTCGATGAAAAGGGTCCTTATGAAGGGTAAATAGAAATTGGCAAATCACGTTGTGGTCATACGTAGGTAAGAAACGTTCTTGCTAGAAACCTACAAACCACGTAAAAACTTGCAACAACAATTAGAGGACGTCTAACTTGTTTTTGCAGCAAGTGCTATGTGATGTGATATGTCCAGAAGATGTGATGAATGATATATATGATGTATGAGATTGATCATATTCTTGTAATAGGAATCACGACTTGCATGTCGATGAGTATGACAACCGGCAGGAGCCATAGGAGTTGTCTTTATTATTTTGTATGACCTGCGTGTCATTGAATAACGCCATGTAAATTACTTTACTCTGTTGCTAAACGCGTTAGCCATAGAAGTAGAAGTAATCGTTGGCGTGACGACTTCATGAAGACACAATGATGGAGATCATGATGATGGAGATCATGGTGTCATGCCGGTGACGAAGATGATCATGGTGCCCCGAAGATGGAGATCAAAGGAGCATAATGATATTGGCCATATCATGTCACTATTTGATTGCATGTGATGTTTATCATGTTTTTGCATCTTATTTGCTTAGAACGACGGTAGCAAGTAGGATGATCCCTTATAATAATTTCAAGAAAGTGTTCACCCTAACTGTGCACCGTTGCGAAGGTTCGTCGTTTCGAAGCACCACGTGATGATCGGGTGTGATAGATTCTTACGTTCGAATACAACGGGTGTTGACGAGCCTAGCATGTACAGACATGGCCTCGGAACACACGCAATACACTTAGGTTGACTTGACGAGCCTAGCATGTACAGATATGGCCTCGGAACACGGAGGACCGAAAGGTCGAGCATGAGTCGTATAGAAGATACGATCAACATGGAGATGTTCACCGATCTTGACTAGTCCGTCTCACGTGATGATCGGACACGGCCTAGTTGAACTCGGATCATGTTTCACTTAGATGACTAGAGGGATGTCTATCTGAGTGGGAGTTCATAATCAGATGAACTTCATTATCATGAACATAGTCAAATAGGTATTTGCAAATTATGTCATAGCTTGCGCTTTAGTTCTACTGGTTAAGATATGTTCCTAGAGAAAATTTAGTTGAAAGTTGGTAGTAGCAATTATGCGGACTGGGTCCGTAAACTGAGGATTGTCCTCATTGCTACACAGAAGGCTTATGTCCTTAATGCACCGCTCGGTGTGCTGAACCTCGGCGTCGTCTGTAGATGTTACGAAACATCTGACATACACGTTTTGATGACTACGTGATAGTTCAGTGCGGTTTAGAATTGTGGCACCAAAGACGTTTTTGAAACGTCGCAGAACATGTGAGATGTTCCGAAGACTGAAATTGGGTTTTCAGACTAGTGCCCACGTCAAGAGGTATGAGACCTCTGACGAGTTTCTTAAGCCTGCAAACTAAGGGAGAAAAGCTCAACCGTTGAGCGTGTACTCAGATTGTCTGAGTGCCACAATCGCTTGAATCGAGTGGGAGTTAATCTCCCAGATGAGATAGTGATGGTTCTCTATAGTCACTGCCACCAAGCTAGTAGAGCTTCGTGATGAACTATAACATATCAAGGATGGTTATGATGATCCTTGAGCTATCCGCGATGTTTGACACCGCGAGAGTAGAAATCAAGAAGGAGCATCAATTGTTGATGGTTAGTAAAACCGCTAGTTTAAGAAGGGCAAGGGAAAAAGGGATACTTCATGAAACAGCAAGTCGTTTGCTGCTCTAGTGAAGAATCCCAAGTTTGAACCCAAACCCGAGACTAAGTGCTTCTGTAATGAGAGGAACGGTCACTAAAGCAGTACTACCCTAGATACTTGGTAGATGAGAAGGCAGGCAAGGTCGACAGAAGTATATTGGATATACGTTATACGAATGTGTACTTTACTAGTACTCCTAGCAGCACCAGGGTATTAGATACTGGTTCGGTTGCTAAGTGTTAGTAACTCGAAATAAAAGCTGCGGAATAAATGGAGACTAGCTAAAGGTGAGATGACGATATGTGTTGGAAGTGTTTCCAAGGTTGATGTGATCAAGCATCGCATGCTCCCTCCACCATCGAGATTTGGTGTTTGCGTTGAACATGATTGGATTATGTTTACCGCAAAACGGTTATTCATTTAAGGAGAATAATGGTTACTCTGTTTATTTGAATAATACCTTCAATGGTCTTGCACCTAAAATGAATCTCGATCGTATTGATACACATGTTCGTGCCAAAAGATATAAAATAGTAATGATAGTACCACATACTTGTGGCACTGCAATTTGAGTCATATTGGTATAGAACGCATGAAGAAGCTCCATGTAGATGGATCTTTGGACTCAGTCGTTTTTGAAAAGATTGAGACATGCGAACCATGTCTATTGGTATATATGCATGAAGAAACTCCATGCAGATGGATCGTTTGGACTCACTTGATTTTGAATCACTTGAGACATGCAAATCATACCACATGGGCAAGATGACTGAAAGGCCTCGTTTTCAGTAAGATGGAACAAGAGAGCAACTTATTGGAAGTAATACATTTTGATGTATGCAGTCCAATGAGTGCTGAGGCATGCAGTGGATATCGTTGTGTTCTTACTTCACAGATGATTTGAGTCGATACTGAGTGTATTTACTTGATGAAACACTAGTCTGAATTATTGAAAGGTTCAAGCAATTTCAGAGTGAAGTTGAAGATCGTCGTGACAAGAGGATAAAATGTCTGTGATATGATCATAGAGATGAGTATCTGAGATACGAGTTTGGCACACAATTGAGACATTGTGGAAAGTGTTTCACAATTAATACCGCCTGGAACACCATAGTGTGATGGTGTGTCCGAACATCATAACTGCACCCTATTGGATATGGTGCATACCATGATGTTTCTTATCAAATTACCACTATCGTTTATGGGTTAGGCATTAGAGACAACCGCATTCACTTTAAAAGGGGCACCACGCAATTCTGTTGAGACGACACCGTTTATAGAAACCTAAGTTGTCGTTTCTTAAAAGTTTGGGGCTGCGATGCTTATGTGAAAAAGTTTCAGGTGATAAGCTCGAACCCAAAGCGGATAAATGCATCTTCATAGAATACCCAAAAACAGTTGGGTATACCTCCTATTTGAGATCTGGAAGCAAAAGTAATTGCTTCTAGAAACGAGTTCTTTCTCGAGGAAAAGTTTCTCTCGAAAGAATTGAGTGGGAGGATGGTGGAGACTTGATAAGTTTATTGAACCGTCGCTTCAACTGGTGTGTAGCAGGGCACAGGAAGTTGTTCCTGTGGCACCTACACCAATTGAAGTGGAAGCTTATGATAGTGATCATGAAACTTCGGATCAAGTCACTACCAAACCTCGTAGGATGACGAGGATGCGCACTACTTCAGAGTAATGCGTGATCCTGTCTTGGAGGTCATGTTGCTAGACAACAATGAACCTACGAGCTATGGAGAAGCGATGGTGGGCCCATATTCCGACGAATGGCTCGAGGCCATGAAATCCGAGATAGAATCCATGTATCAGAACAAAGCATGGACTTTGGTGAGCTTGCCCGATGATCGGCAAGCCATTGAGATAAATGGATCTTTAAGAAGAAGACGGACATGGACGGTAATGTTACCGTCTATGAAGCTCGACTTGTGGCAAAGAGTATTTTCACAAGTTCAAGGAGTTGACTACGATGAGTTTTTCTCATCCGTAGCGATGCTTAGGTCCGTCGGAATCATGTTAGCATTAGCTACATTTATGAAATCTGGCAGATGGATGTCAAAACAAGTTTCCTTACCAGTTTTCGTAAGGAAAGGTTGTGTGTGATACAAGCAGAAAGGTTTTGTCGATCCTAAGGATGCTAAAAGGTATGCTAGCTCCAGCGATCCTTCCATGGATCAGAGCAAGCATCTCGGAGTCAGAATATACGCTTTGATGGGGTGATCAAAGTTTTTCGGTTTATACAAAGTTTGTTAGAAACTTGTATTTACAATAAAGTGAGTGGGAGCGCTACAACATTTCTGATAAGTATATGTGAATGACATATTGATGATCCGAAATGATGTAAAATTTCTGGAAAGCATAAAGGGTTGTTTGAAAGGAGTTTTTCAAAGGAAGACCTGGATAAAGCTACTTACATATTGGGCATCAAGATCCATAGAGATAGATCAAGACGCCTGATGATACTTTCAAAAGACAGCACACCTTGACATGATTTTGAAAGAGTTCAAAATAGATCAGCAAAGAAGGAGTTCTTGGCTGTGTTACAAGGTGTGAGTATTGAGTTAGACTCAAGACCTGACCACGGCAGAAGATAGAGAAAGGACGAAGGTCGTCCCCTATGCTTTAGACATAGGCTCTATAGTATGCTATGCTGTGTACCGCACATGTAGTGTGCCTTGCCATAAGTTGGTCAAGAGGGTACAATGGTGATCCGGGAAAGGATCTCATGACAGCGGTCGAACTTATCCTTAGCACCTAGTGGATTAAGGAATTTTCTCGATTATGGAGGTGGAAAGGAGTTCGTCGTAAAGGGTTACGTCGATGCGAACTTTGACACTAATCCGGATGACTCTGAGTAGTAAACCGGATTCGTATAGTAGAGCAATTATTTGAAATGGCTCCAAATAGCGCGTGGTAGCATCCACAAGATGGCATAGATATTCGTAAAGCACACGGTTCTGAAAGGTTCAGACCCGTTGACTAATAACCTCTCTCACAAGCATAACATGACCAAACCAGAACACATTGAGTGATAATCACATAGTGATGTGAACTAGATCGTTGACTCTAGTAAACTCTTTAGATGTTGGTCACATGGTGATGTGACCAGTGAGTGTTAATCACATGGTGATGTGAACTAGATTATTGACTCTAGTGCAAGTGGGAGACTGTTGGAAATATGCCCTAGAGGCAATAATAAATGGTTATTATTATATTTCTTTGTTCATGGTAATTGTCTATTATTCATGCTATAATTGTATTGCCCGGAAATCGTAATACATGTGTGAATACATAGACCACAACCTGTCCCTAGTAAGCCTCTAGTTGACTAGCTCGTTGATCAACAGATAGTCATGGTTTCCTGACTATGGACATTGGATGTCATTGATAACGGGATCACATCATTAGGAGAATGATGTGATGGACAAGACCCAACTTAAGCATAGCATAAAAGATCGTGTAGTTTCGTTTGCTAGAGCTTTTCCAATGTCAAGTATCTTTTCCTTAGACCATGAGATCGTGCAACTCCCGGATACCGTAGGAGTGCTTTGGGTGTGCCAAACGTCACAACGTAACTGGGTGACTATAAAGGTGCATTACGGGTATCTCCGAAAGTGTCTGTTGGGTTGGCACGGATCGAGACTGGGATTTGTCACTCCGTGTAAACGGAGAGGTATCTCTGGGCCCACTCGGTAATGCATCATCATAATGAGCTGAATGTGACTAAGGCGTTAGTCACGGGATCATGCATTGCGGTACGAGTAAAGAGACTTGCCGGTAACGAGATTGAACAAGGTATTGGGATACCGACGATCGAATCTCGGGCAAGTAACATACCGTTTGACAAAGGGAATTGCATACGGATTGATTGAATCCTCGACACCGTGGTTCATCCGATGATATCATCGTGGAACATGTGGGAGCCAACATGGGTATCCAGATCCCGCTGTTGGTTATTGACCGGAGAGGCGTCTCGGTCATGTCTGCATGTCTCCCGAACCCGTAGGGTCTACACACTTAAGGTCCGGTGATGCTAGGGTTGTAGAGATATATGTATGCGGAAACCCGAAAGTTGTTCGGAGTCCCGGATGAGATCCCGGACGTCACGAGAGGTTCCGGAATGGTCCGGAGGTAAAGATTTATATATGGGAAGTCTTATTTTGGTCGCCGGAAAAGTTTCGCACTTTATCGGTATTGTACCGGGAGTGCCGAAAGGGGTCCGGGGGTCCACCAAGGGGGTCCACCAGCCCCGGGGGGCCACATGGGCTGTAAGGGGTGCGCCTTGGCCTATATGGGCCAAGGGAACCAGCCCCAAGAGGCCCATGCGCAAGAGATAAGAAAAAAGGGAGAGTCCTAAAAGGGGAAGGCACCTCCGAGGTGCCTTGGGGGGGAAGGACTCCCCCCTGGCCGCACCCTTCCTTGGAGGAAGGGGCAAGGCTGCGCCCCCCTCTCTCCCTTGGCCCTATATATAGTGGGGGGAAGGGAGGGCAGCAACATCTAAGCCTTGGGCGCCTCCCTCCTCCCCTGCAACACCTCTCTCTCTCGCAGAAGCTTGCGAAGCCCTGCCGGAGAGCCGCTACATCCACCACCACGCCGTCGTGCTGTTGGATCTCCATCAACCTCTCCTTCCCCCTTGCTGGATCAAGAAGGAGGAGACGTCGCTGCACCGTACGTGTGTTGAACGCGGAGGTGCCGTCCGTTCGGCACTCGGTCATCGGTGATTTGGATCACGGCGAGTACGACTCCGTCATCCACGTTCATTGGAACGCTTCCGCTTGCGATCTACAAGGGTATGTAGATCCACTCCTTTCCCTTCATTGCTAGTAGACTCCATAGATGCATCTTGGTGAGCGTAGGAAAATTTTAAATTATGCTACGATTCCCAACAGTGGCATCATGAGCCAGGTCTATGCGTAGTTACTATGCACGAGTAGAACACAAAGCAGTTGTGGGCGTTGAGTTTGCCAATTCTTCTTGCCGCTACTAGTCTTTTCTTGTTTCGACGGCATTGTAGGATGAAGCGGCCCGGACCGACCTTACACGTACTCTTACGTGAGACAGGTTCCACCGACTGACATGCACTAGTTGCATAAGGTGGCTAGCGGGTGTCTGTCTCTCCTACTTTAGTCGGAACAGATTCGATGAAAAGGGTCCTTATGAAGGGTAAATAGAAATTGGCAAATCACGTTGTGGTCATACGTAGGTAAGAAACGTTCTTGCTAGAAACCTACAAACCACGTAAAAACTTGCAACAACAATTAGAGGACGTCTAACTTGTTTTTGCAGCAAGTGCTATGTGATGTGATATGTCCAGAAGATGTGATGAATGATATATATGATGTATGAGATTGATCATATTCTTGTAATAGGAATCACGACTTGCATGTCGATGAGTATGACAACCGGCAGGAGCCATAGGAGTTGTCTTTATTATTTTGTATGACCTGCGTGTCATTGAATAACGCCATGTAAATTACTTTACTCTGTTGCTAAACGCGTTAGCCATAGAAGTAGAAGTAATCGTTGGCGTGACGACTTCATGAAGACACAATGATGGAGATCATGATGATGGAGATCATGGTGTCATGCCGGTGACGAAGATGATCATGGTGCCCCGAAGATGGAGATCAAAGGAGCATAATGATATTGGCCATATCATGTCACTATTTGATTGCATGTGATGTTTATCATGTTTTTGCATCTTATTTGCTTAGAACGACGGTAGCAAGTAGGATGATCCCTTATAATAATTTCAAGAAAGTGTTCACCCTAACTGTGCACCGTTGCGAAGGTTCGTCGTTTCGAAGCACCACGTGATGATCGGGTGTGATAGATTCTTACGTTCGAATACAACGGGTGTTGACGAGCCTAGCATGTACAGACATGGCCTCGGAACACACGCAATACACTTAGGTTGACTTGACGAGCCTAGCATGTACAGATATGGCCTCGGAACACGGAGGACCGAAAGGTCGAGCATGAGTCGTATAGAAGATACGATCAACATGGAGATGTTCACCGATCTTGACTAGTCCGTCTCACGTGATGATCGGACACGGCCTAGTTGAACTCGGATCATGTTTCACTTAGATGACTAGAGGGATGTCTATCTGAGTGGGAGTTCATAATCAGATGAACTTCATTATCATGAACATAGTCAAATAGGTATTTGCAAATTATGTCATAGCTTGCGCTTTAGTTCTACTGGTTAAGATATGTTCCTAGAGAAAATTTAGTTGAAAGTTGGTAGTAGCAATTATGCGGACTGGGTCCGTAAACTGAGGATTGTCCTCATTGCTACACAGAAGGCTTATGTCCTTAATGCACCGCTCGGTGTGCTGAACCTCGGCGTCGTCTGTAGATGTTACGAAACATCTGACATACACGTTTTGATGACTACGTGATAGTTCAGTGCGGTTTAGAATTGTGGCACCAAAGACGTTTTTGAAACGTCGCAGAACATGTGAGATGTTCCGAAGACTGAAATTGGGTTTTCAGACTAGTGCCCACGTCAAGAGGTATGAGACCTCTGACGAGTTTCTTAAGCCTGCAAACTAAGGGAGAAAAGCTCAACCGTTGAGCGTGTACTCAGATTGTCTGAGTGCCACAATCGCTTGAATCGAGTGGGAGTTAATCTCCCAGATGAGATAGTGATGGTTCTCTATAGTCACTGCCACCAAGCTAGTAGAGCTTCGTGATGAACTATAACATATCAAGGATGGTTATGATGATCCTTGAGCTATCCGCGATGTTTGACACCGCGAGAGTAGAAATCAAGAAGGAGCATCAATTGTTGATGGTTAGTAAAACTTGGCAATAGAAGACTTGGTAGTTTAATCTTGTCCACCTTACTAATGAACTGGTTCACCGAAATGAGTTTCATATACTAGTACATGCTAAACCTGTTATGTGTCTGCTTGTTTCTTCTTTTAGAATGCTGACAGAATATTGGGGAAGAGTGCCTTATTAAGCAATGATAAAGGAACTAATGCAGATAAGGTTCAGGATCGTGAGACATCCTTGTTGGTCTCCAACAAAGCTGATAAAACAGCTAAGGAAAACTATCTTGAAGATAGTGAGGCAACCCCAAAGTCTTGTCTTGGTTTAGTGTTGGAGTTACTGGCCACTACCGCTTGCACAAGCTATTCAAACTCACTGTCTGAATCAGTTCAGTTTCTTGAGTCTCAACTACAAGCTGAAAGACATCGATCAGTTGTGCTGCGACAAGAAGCGGAAGGACTGTGGAAGTCCCTGGAGCATTCAGACGCATACTTTCTGGTGCAAGATCAAGCGTTGCAGGATTTTAGCACCAAACAAGACAAAGCTAATAAGGTTGCTAAGCTTATTGCCAGCATGGTGGATACCAAGGACAACGTTTCCTGAGCTCTTCTGAAGTTGTTTCAGTTATCGACTTATTTTGATGCCGCGTTTATTTGCACTGGTGGCCAATTTTGACGGCCAGTGTATGTAATATGCTGCTTTGTTCCATATATTTGTACTGGTGGCGAACTTTGATGCCCAGTGGATGTAATATGTGTAATAGCTGTAATATGCTAGTGGAAGTTGCTTGCTTATTTATTTCCTTATTGTCTTGTTTATTTGTTTGCTTGTAGTTAGTGCAGTTCTTTTTCCGCGGTTTGCTAGTGGCCGTAATAACCTATTTTTCAAAACTAGACTACAATAACCATGGGCTACATATTCACTGTAGTTACCGTGGGCCTCCTATGGGCCGTCGAAACAATGGGCCTTCTAAGGGCCGTAGAAACAATGGGCCTTCTATGGGGCGTAGAAACAATGGGCCTTCTATGGGCCATAGACACAATGGGCCTTCTACGAGCCGTATCATCAATGAGCCTTCTACGGGCCATATGATCGATTGCCCAAACATGGGCCAATAATAGGCCGCATTATGGCCGTAAATGGGCTAGAGTTGGAATCGTCCGTTCATGGGCTGACCATAACGGGTCATTGTTAATCTGCCATATTTGATGACACTATGAAAACGGCCCAACGTATTAACGGGCCACAAACGGGACGACTGTAACCACGGGCTGAATTTGGCCCACAAGCAGAAAATGACAGTAACGGGCCGTAAGTAAACGAATGCTGGAAATGAGCCCAAGAATAAATGGGCCCTGAGAAGGCCGAAAGATAACATGGGCTGGAAACGGCCCAATGGAATAATGGGCCGTTAATGGGTATAAAGTGGTACACTGTTCATTACGGGCCAGTTTCACCACGGGCTTTTAATGGGCCAAAAGTTACCAAGGGCCTCTTATGGGCCGAAAGACTTCATGGGCTATACATGGACCGGAAGTTAAAACGGGCTGGAATCATATTGGACGGCCTAGATGATGCTACTGTACCTAATTCAGATAGGTCGTAACGGGCCCTGGGTTAGTGAGTTGTAAATGGACTATATGCGAATAGGCCGTTAATAGGCTTTCCGTGGGCTGGCCCGCCACCTTTTGACCAAGTCAAACGGGTCGGCCTTTTCATAGGTTGGGCCTCTGTTGGGCCGTGCCACGTGTCGATGTATCATAGGCGCCTTCGGTCCAATGAGTGGATGACATCTGTCCCAACGGTGAGCCGACACGTGTTTCCTCCAGCCCATTGGTCGGGACTGTTAACGGGTTATCGGATCCAAAACCGGACCCGATAGCGTAACGGCGAGCCGTTGCTACCTCTTGAGCACTGCGCTGGTTTTCCCTTGAAGAGGAAAGGGTGATGCAGCAAAGTAGCATAAGTATTTCCCTCAGTTTTTGAGAACCAAGGTATCAATCCAGTAGGAGGCCACGCACGAGTCCCTCGCACCTACACAAACAAATAAATCCTCGCAACCAACGCGATAAGGGGTTGTCAATCCCTACACGGTCACTTACGAGAGTGAGATCTGATAGATATGATAAGATAATATTTTGGTATTTTTATGATAAAGATGCAAAGTAAAGAAAGTAAAATAAAAACGGTGCCAGAAATAGCTTGTTGTCGGGAGATTAATATGATGGAAAATAGACCCGGGGGCCATAGGTTTCACTAGTGGCTTCTCTCAAGAGCATAAGTATTTACGGTGGGTGAACAAATTACTGTTGAGCAATTGACAGAATTGAGCATAGTTATTAGAATATCTAGGTATGATCATGTATATAGGCATCACGTCCGAGACAAGTAGACCGACTCCTGCCTGCATCTACTACTATTACTCCACACATCGACCGCTATCCAGCATGCATCTAGAGTATTAAGTTCATAAGAACAGAGTAACGCTTTAAGCAAGATGACATGATGTAGAGGGATAAACTCATGCAATATGATATAAACCCCATCTTGTTATCCTCGATGGCAATAATACAATATGTGCCTTGCTGCCCCTACTGTCACTGGGAAAGGACACCGCAAGATTGAACCCAAAGCTAAGCACTTCTCCCATTGCAAGAAAGATAAATCTAGTAGGCCAAACCAAACTGATAATACGAAGAGACTTGCAAATATAACCAATCATACATAAAAGAATTCAGAGAAGATTCAAATATTGTTCATAGATAAACTTGATCATAAACCCACAATTCATCGGTCTCAACAAACACACCGCAAAAGAAGATTATATCGAATAGATCTCCACAAGAGAGGGGGAGAACATTGTATTGAGATCCAAAAAGAGAGACGAAGCCATCTAGCTAATAACTATGGACCCGAAGGTTTCATTCCGTTTGGACTCCGTTTGATATCCTTTTTCTGCGAAACTCTGAAATAGGCAAAAAACAGCAATTCTAGGCTGGGCCTCCGGTTAATAGGTTAGTCCCAAAAAATAATATAAAAGTGTATTATAAAGCCCAATAATGTCCAAAACAGAATATAATATAGCATGGAACAATCAAAAGTTATAGATACGTTGGAGACGTATCAAGCATCCCCAAGCTTAATTCCTGCTCGTCCTCGAGTAGGTAAATGATAAAAACAGAATTTTTGATGTGGAATGCTACTTGGCATAATTTCAATGTAATTCTTCTTAATTGTGGTATGAATATTTAGATCCGAAAGATTCAAGATAAAAGTTCAATATTAACATAAAAATAATAATACTTCAAGCATACTAACTAAGCAATTATGTCCTCTCAAAATAACATGGCCAAAGAAAGTTCATCCCTACAAAATCATATAGTTTAGTCATGCTCCATTTTCGTCACACAAGAATGCTCTCATCATGCACAACCCCGATGAAAAGCCAAGCAACTGTTTCATACTTTAGTAATCTCAAACTTTTTCAACTTTCACGCAATACATGAGCGTGAGCCATGTATATAGCACTATGTGGAGAAGACAAAAAAGAAGAAAATCTCGCATCAACGAGGCTAATCAATGAGCTATGGAGATGCTCATTGATTGATGTTAATGCAAGGAGTAGGGATTGCCATGCAACGGATGCACTAGAGCTATAAATATATGAAAGCTCAACAAAAGAAACTAAGTGGGTGTGCATCCAACTTGCTTGCTCACGAAGACCTATGGCACTTGAGGAGGCCCATTGTTGGAATATACAAGCCAAGTTCTATAATGAAAAATTCCCACTAGTATATGAAAGTGACAAAACAAGAGACTCTCTATCATGAAGATCAAGGTGCTACATTGAAGCACAAGTGTGGTAAAAAGGATAGTAACATTGTCCTTTCTCTCTTTTTCTCTCATTTTTTGGGCCTTCTTATTTTTTTATGGTCTTTCTCTCTTTTTATTATTATTCCTCACTTGGGACAATGCTCTAGAAAATGATGATCATCACACTTCTATTTATTTACAACTCAATGATTACAACTCGATACTAGAACAAAGTATGACTCTATATGAATGCCTCCGGCGGTCTACCAGGATATGCAATGAACCAAGAGTGACATGTATGAAAGAATTATAAATGGTGGCTTTGCCACAAATACGATGTCAACTACATGATCATGCAAAGCAATATGACAATGATGAACGTGTCATGATAAACGGAACGGTGGAAAGTTGCATGGCAATATATCTCGGAATGGCTATGGAAATGCCATAATAGGTAGGTATGGTGGCTGTTTTGAGGAAGATATAAGGAGGTTTATGTGTGAAAGAGCGTATCATATCACGGGGTTTCGATGCACCGGCGAAGTTTGCACCAACTCTCAATGTGAGAAAGGGCAATGCACGGTACCGAAGAGGCTAGCAATGATGGAAAGGTGAGAGTGCGTATAATCCATGGACTCAACATTAGTCATAAAGAACTCACATACATATTGCAAAAATCTACAAGTCATCAAAAACCAAGCATTATGCGCATGCTCCTAGGGGGATAGATTGGTAGGAAAAGACCATCGCTCGTCCCCGACCGCCACTCATAAGGAAGACACTCAAAGAACACCTCATGTTTCAAATTTGTTACATAACGTTTACCATATGTGCATGCTACGGGACTTACAGACTTCAACACAAGTATTTCTCAAATTCACAACTACTCAACTAGCACAACTTTGATATCACTACCTCCATGTCTCAAAACAATCATCAAGTATCAAACTTCTCTTAGTATTCATCACACTCATAAGAAAGTTTTTACTAATCTTGAATACCTAGCATATTAGGATTATTTAAGCAAATTACCATGTTGTTTAAGACTCTCAAAATAATCTAAGTGAAGCATGAGAGATCAATAGTTTCTATAAAACAAATCCACCACCGTGCTCTAAAAGATATAAGTGAAGCACTAGAGCAAAAACTATATAACTCAAAAGATATAAGTGAAGCACATAGAGTATTCTAATAATTTCCGAATCATGTGTGTCTCTCTCAAAAGGTGTGTACAGAAAATATGATTGTGGTAAACTAAAAAGAAAAGACTCAAATCATACAAGACGCTCCAAGCAAAACACATATCATGTGGTGAATAAAAATATAGCTCCAAGTAAAGTTACCGATGGAAGTAGACGAAAGAGGGGATGCCTTCCGGGGCATCCCCAAGCTTTGGATTTTAGGTGTACTTAGATTATATTGGGGGTGCCATGGGAATCCCCAAGCTTAGGCTCTTGCCACTCCTTGTTCCATAATCCATCAAATCTTTTATCCAAAACTTGAAAACTTCACAACACAAAACTTAACAGAAAATCTCGTGAGCTCCGTTAGCGAAAGAAAACAAAAGACCACTTCACGGTACTGTAATGAACTCATTCTTTATTTATATTGGTGTTAAACCTACTCTATTACAACTTCTCTATGGTTTATAAACTATTTTACTAGCCATAGATTCATCAAAAGAAGCAAACAACACACGAAAAACAGAATCTATCCAAAACAGAGCAGTCTGTAGTAATATGTAACTAACGCAAACTTATGGAACTCCAAAACATCTACCAAAATAGGACGACCTAGAAAATTTGTTTATTGATCAGCAGCAATTGGAATCAATATTTTATCACATTCTGGTGATTTTTAACAATTGTTTTCGTGAACAGAAAGTTTCTAGAATTTTCTGCAAGATCAAATAACTATCATCCAAGAAGATCCTATAGGTTTAACCTGGCACAAACACTAATTAAAACATAAAAAGACATCTAACCAGAGGCTAGATCAAATATTTATTCCTAAACATAAGCAAAAAGCAAAAAACTAAAAATAAGATTGGGTTGCCTCCCAACAAGCGCTATCGTTTAACGCCCCTAGCTAGGCATAAAAGCAAGGATAGATCTAGGTATTGCCATCTCTGGTAGGCAATCCATAAGTGGCTCTCATAATAGATTCATAAGGTAATTTTATTTTCTTTCTAGGGAAGCGTTACATGTATGTCTTTAATGGAAATTGGAATCTAATATTCCCTTCCTGCATATCAACAATTGCACCAATCGTTCTAAGGAAAGGTCTACCAAGAATAATAGGACATGAAGGATTGCAATCTATATCAAGAACAATAAAATATACGGGCACATAGTTACTATTTGCAACAATAAGAACATCATTAATTCTTCCCATAGGTTTCTTAATAGTGGAATCCGCAAGGTGCAAGTTTAAAGAGCAATCATCAAATTCACGAAAACCTAATAAATTGCACAAAGTCTTTGGAGTCGTGGAAACACTAGCACCCAAATCACACAAAGCATAGCATTCATGATCTTTAATTTTAATTTTAATAGTAGGTTCCCACTCATCATAAAGTTTTCTAGGGATAGAAACTTCCAACTCAAGTTTTTCTTCATAAGATTGCATCAAAGCATCAACGATATGTTTGGTAAAGGCTTTATTTTGACTATAAGCATGAGGAGAATTTAGCACGGATTGCAACAAGGAAATACAATCTATCAAAGAGCAATTATCATAATTAAATCCCTTGAAATCCAAAGTAGTGGGTTCATTAATATCTAATGTTTTGATCTCTTCAATCCCACTTTTATCAATTTTAGCATCAAGATCTAAAAACTCCGAATTTTTGGAACGCCTTCTAGGTAAAGGTGGATCATATTTAGTCCCATCATTATCAAGATTCATATTGCAAAACAAAGATTTAATAGGGGACACGTCAATAACTTTTAGATCTTCATCTTTATTTTCATAGAAATTTGAAGAACACGCTTTCACAAAGCAATCTTTCTTAGCACGCATCCTAGCAGTTCTTTCTTTGCACTCATCAATGGAAATTCTCATGGCTTTGAGAGACTCATTGATATCATGCTTAGGAGGAATAGATCTAAGTTTTAAAGAATCAACATCAAGAGAAATTCTATCAACGTTCCTAGCCAATTCATCAACTTTAAGCAATTTTTCTTCAAGCAAAGCATTGAAATTCTTTTGCGAATTCATAAATTCCTTAACACTAGTCTCAAATTCAGAAGGCATCTTATTAAAGTTTCCATAAGAATGGTTGTAGGAATTACCATAATTATTAGAGGAATTACTAGGATAAGGCCTAGGATTAAAGTTTCCTCTATACGCGTTGTTACCAAAATTATTCCTACCAACAAAATTCACATCCATAGATTCATTATTATTCTCAATCAAAGTGGACAAAGGCATATCATTAGGATCAGAAGAAACACTCTTAGTAGCGAATAATTTCATAAGTTCATCCATCTTTCCACTCAAAACATTAATTTCTTCTATCGTATGCACTTTTTTATTAGTAGATCTTTCAGTGTGCCATTGAGAATAATTAACCATAACATTATCAAGGAGTTTAGTAGCTTCTCCTAAAGTGATTTCCATAAAAGTGCCTCCCGCGGCCGAATCTAAAAGATTTCTAGAAGCAAAATTCAATATGGCGTAAAAATTATGTATAATCATCCACAAATTTAAACCATGCGTAGGGCAATTATGTATCATTAATTTCATCCTCTCCCAAGCTTGTGCAACATGTTCATGATCAAGTTGCTTAAAATTCATAATATCGTTTCTAAGAGAGATGATCTTAGCGGGAGGAAAATATTTAGAGATAAAAGCATCTTTGCACTTATTCCAAGAATCAATACTATTTTTAGGCAAAGACGAAAACCAAGCTTTAGCACGATCTCTAAGCGAAAAAGGAAATAGCTTCAATTTAACAATATCATTGTCCACATCTTTCTTCTTTTGCATATCACACAAATCAGCGAAGCTATTTAGATGGGTAGCGGCATCTTCACTAGGAAGGCCGGCGAACTGATCTTTCATGACAAGATTCAACAAAGCAGCATTGATTTCTCAAGATTCAGTATCGGTAAGAGGAGAAATCGGAGTGCTAAGGAAATCAATATTGTTGGTATTGGTAAAGTCACATAATTTGGTATTATCTTGAGCCATCGTGACAAGCAAGCAATCCAACACACGAGCAAACAAGAAGCGAACAAAAAGAGGCGAATGGAAAAGAGAGGGCGAATAAAACGGCAAGGGTGAAGTGGGGGAGAGGAAAACGAGAGGAAAATGGCAAATAATGTAATGCGGGAGATAAGGGTTTGCGATGGGTACTTGGTATGTTGACTTTTGCGTAGACTCCCTGGCAACGGCACCCGAAATCCTTCTTGCTACCTCTTGAGAACTGTGTTGGTTTTCCCTTGAAGAGGAAAGGGTGATGTAGCAAAGTAGCGTAAGTATTTCCCTCAATTTTTTAGAACCAAGGTATCAATCCAGTAGGAGGCCACGCACGAGTCCCTCGCACCTACACAAACAAATAAATCCTCGCAACCAACGCGATAAGGGGTTGTCAATCCCTACACGGTCACTTACGAGGGTGAGATCTGATAGATATGATAAGATAATATTTTTGGTATTTTTGTGATAAAGATGCAAAGTAAAGAAAGTAAAATAAAAACGGCGCCAGAAATAGCTTGTTGTCGGGAGATTAATATGATGGAAAATAGACCCGGGGGCCATAGGTTTCACTAGTGGCTTCTCTCAAGAGCATAAGTATTTATGGTGGGTGAACAAATTACTGTTGAGCAATTGACAGAATTGAGCATAGTTATGAGAATATCTAGGTATGATCATGTATATAGGCATCACGTCCGAGACAAGTAGACCGACTCCTGCCTGCATCTACTACTATTACTCCACACATCGACCGCTATCCAGCATGCATCTAGAGTATTAAGTTCATAAGAACATAGTAACGCTTTAAGCAAGATGACATGATGTAGAGGGATACACTCATGCAATATGATATAAACCCCATCTTGTTATCCTCGATGGCAAAAATACAATACGTGCCTTGCTGCCCCTACTGTCACTGGGAAAGGACACCGCAAGATTGGACCCAAAGCTAAGCACTTCTCCCATTGCAAGAAAGATCAATCTAGTAGGCCAAACCAAACTGATAATTCGAAGAGACTTGCAAAGATAACCAATCATACATAAAAGAATTCAGAGAAGATTCAAATATTGTTCATAGCTAAACTTGATCATAAACCCATAATTCATCGGTCTCAACAAACACACCGAAAAAGAAGATTACATCAAATAGATCTCCACAAGAGAGGGGGAGAGCATTGTATTGAGATCCAAAAAGAGAGAAGAAGCCATCTAGCTAATAACTATGGACCCGAAGGTCTGAGGTAAACTACTCACACATCATCGGAGAGGCTATGGTGTTGATGTAGAAGCCCTCCGTGATCGATGCCCCCTCCGGCGGAGCTCCGGAACAGGCTCCAACATGGGATCTCACAGGTACAGAAGGTTGCGGCGGTGGAATTAGGTTTTTGGCTCCGTATCTGGTAGTTTGGGGGGTACGTAGGTATATATAGGAGGAAGGAGTACGTCGGTGGAGCAACGTGGGGCCCACGAGGGTGGAGGGCGCGCCCAGGGGGGTAGGCGCGCCCCCCTACCTCGTGGCTTCCTAGTTGATGTCATGACGTAGGGTCCAAGTCCTCTGGATCACGTACGTTCCGAAAATCACGTTCCCGAAGGTTTCATTCCGTTTGGACTCCGTTTGATATTCTTTTTCTGCGAAACTCTGAAATAGGCAAAAAAACAGCAATTCTTGGCTGGGCCTCCGGTTAATAGGTTAGTCCCAATAATAATATAAAAGTGTATAATAAAGCCCAATAATGTCCAAAACAGAATATAATAGCATGGAACAATCAAAAATTATAGATACGTTGGAGATATATCAGCCGTTACGGTGGATGCCATGTGTCGGTCACCCTTGAGGAAAGCACTTCTATGACGCGCGATTTATCGTCATGGAAGTGGACACTTCCATGATGATATTTTTATTAATGTCATGGAACACTTATACGACAGAACAGGTATGACTATCTTGATTCTGTCATAAAATCATCATGGATGTACATGCATGACAACAAACATGACCTACAGTGACAAACACGTATCATCACGGAAGTGTATTTTTTTGTAGTGCTTCAAGGCCTGCCGGGCGCAATCCCCATTCGTCGAAGGGGGGCATCTACTTTGCAAATTCCACCTTGTTCGAGCAGCAGTACAGAAGGCAGCCTTCCTCCGGCAGGCTGGCTGGCATTCGGTCGCACGTCAGGAGCTTGAGCACCATGCGCCGCGCCTCAGGAGCAAGAGCTGGCACCTGAAGCCTCATGCGGTCCCCGTAGCCGGAGAAGGTCCACATCGGCTGGGAGTGGATCTGAAGCGGAGCGATGCGACATTAGATGAACTCCTTCACCACCATAGGCGCCGTCACCCTGAGGCCCTTCAGCCTGGCCAGCCGGTGCCAGACATGGGCGAGCCGCCGGTCGGTGAGCTTCGCGTGCCCCCAGCCGGAGCTTGGGACAGCCAGAACCTGCGGGAGCAGCAGCAGGGTGCTGCGCACACCAACATCCACAAACACCCACCGCTTCCGAAAACCTCCGACGACCGGCGAGAGCTCGAAATCGATCCCCAAGCCGGCCGTCGCCGCAACAGCCTGAAGGGATACACACCCCGAGCGCTGGAGAGCATCTGTCAGGTGCAGCGAGAAGAAGTGGCGAAGTAAGGCCATGGAAGGAGCAATGCCCACCATGGCTTCGCTGACGAAGGCGAAGACAGCAAGGAGGATGATAATGCGAGAAGGGATCGAGGTGCAGTGCATTGATCTGATAATGCGAGAGCACCGCATTGAAGAAGTCGGAGAAGGGAGGGATCAGACCAGCTCAGAGGGCGTGAAGATGGATGGGGACCTCGGTGGCCGTCCTATCAATCGCTGCGCGGGAAGCAGGCCAGGCCACCGTCGCCCCCCACTCATTGGAATCGGCGGCGAGCACTGGGTGCACCTTGTCCATCACTTCCTGATTGAGCACCACCGACCGCTCGATGGCAGGTTCGAAGACCGTTAGCGTGGGGGCTGAGGTACCGGACTCCTTCTTCCCCTTCTTCTTCCGGCTTGGTGCCATGGCGGTGGGGAGAGTTGGTGTTAGATCGGACCGGGGGAAGGAATCTGCTGTCTTCCAGAAGATGAGGGAGCTACGGAGCGCGCTGCCTGTAATGGAGGCAGAGCTGTGTAGACAACAGTGGTTGCCTCGCCAGGCAGAAATCGAGGCTGCGTGGGGAAGTGGAGGCACCCACGTCCCGTCAGTCACCACGCATCAATCAAGGCTGCAGGCTATTGGGGCCCGCGGCGCTCCGCACTTGCCCTTTGGCTTCGCCTCAAAGCCAAGTCCGAGCGCGCCTTGGGCCCGGGGGCTACTGTCGGCGTCCTGGGAACGGGGGTACCCAGACTTGCCTGCCTGTGGCCCAGGGCGTGGATCTACCGACGGCCTGGTATGACCCATCTTCATCAGCAACCACTCAAGACCCTCGCGAGGGGCCAAGCCTCGTGAGGCGGACGACACAAGACCTCCTCAGGGGCAGCCTTGCTAGGCTGGCTCCCGAGGAGCGGAGATATCTATGCAAGGGGCACCTCGCGAGGTGCGCGTAACGTGAGCCATGACGATCAAGTCCAGGCGGGCGCCAGCGGTCGCAGAGTACTCGTTCCTCTTTGGTTTTAAAGGGGCTGGCGCAAGCGAGGAGTCCCGAGTCATCAGGCAAAGGTTTCCATATCGGTGCAACGAGACCAAGACCAGTAGGATGGCAGGACGGAGGTCACCGCGGAGCCCACGACAGCGTCACCACCAGAACCTTTGGCAGGCGAAGACCACCTTTTGTCAGGATAGCTTGTACTAGTTGTCTCCCTTCAAAATTGGCTGTTGTGGGATCCCTTCCCGCCTAACATTTGGGAAGAGGACCAGGGCCTCTATAAATAGGACTAGCCACCACCCTAGTAGGGGACGGATCATTGAGATCATCCTTGCACACACAAGCTCACCAAGCTCAAGAACACCTCTCCTCAGGAGGCTGTTCGTCCTTTGTACTTGTTCATCCTCTGCCTACAAGGCAATCCACCACCACCACACTGGGGTAGGGTATTACACCGCAATGGTGGCCCGAACCAGTATAAACTCTCATGTCTCTTGTTCTTTGGGTTCGTCGGGCTAGGCCTTGAGATCATTGCGAGAGCGAGCTAGGGAGAGAGAGATATTCATGCGCACCCCAGTGTTCGAACCTCAAGGGTTTGCCAGAACCCGTAATCCGACAAGCGGAGTCACGTGGCCCTGTGTCTTCACGTGGGTTACGCGCGTGGTGACGGGCGAAGCTAGAGGTCGTCCCAGTAGGCGGGGTAGAGGGGGCTTTCCTCTTTCATGCTAAGGGAGCAAGGGTGGCGCACCGGTTCCCAAAGCAATCCCCAAAGGTTATCCATTTGGTGCACGAGGACCAGGACGACAAGCTTGCCAGGACGGAGGTCACCACCGAGCCCACCGGCACGTGACAGCAGGAAGCTTTTGCAGGCGAAGACCGCCTTTATTTAGGATAAGCTGCACCCCTGTCCCCCTTTGAATTGGCCGTTGTGGCAACCCTTCCTGCCATGCGTTTTGGGGGGAAGAGGACCAAGGCTAGTATAAGTAAGGGCAGGGCGCCACCGTAGAGCGGGGTTCGAGAGAGTCGTCCATCTTTCCCCTTGTGCACTCATGTTCATCCTCCCTCGCGGGGCAATCCAACCACAAAGCAGGAGTAGGGTCTTACACCGCAAGTTGGCCCGAACCTGGGTAAACTGTCGTGTTCTCTGTTCTTCTTCTCTAGCTCGAGCACGCCGGAGCATTGCCGTGAGGTAGCGGGTCGCGAGATAGGACTTAGCCGGAGGCAGCGAGCGCACCCGAGTGTTCGAACTTTCTTGGGTCCCCGGAGCCCTGATTCCGATAGGCACGCCGGCTGAGAGAGCGCCATCCATGCCGCTTCCCGGTGCAGGTTACTACTGTGTGTTCAAACGACACTACGACGGCCCGTCCGTCCATCTGCCACCCTCATTCATGGCACGTGGTTGCGGAGGCGTCTCCTTTGGCGCCATCCGTCTGCCTCTCTGTCGCCCATCGGTGCTATATAAACTATTGTCGTGGCCATAGACACAGTCGTCCCTCTCTGCACAACTCCCTGCCATGGATCCCTCGACAACCAAAGCTCTCTGGGACGGGCTGACGTCGGAGCAGAACAAGGCCATGGCCGGCATTGCTGCTGATTGGCAGGCTGACAGGCAGCTGGAGGACACCTCCGAGGACAACGTGTAAATGGAGGACGCCTCTCATGACGAGCCACTGCCACCCTCCTCCTCCACTCCACCCTCGCTGGTGCATTTCACCATAACCATCGGCGAGGCCTGTGCCTATTATGTGGACATGGTGCGGGAGGACCGGTTTTGGGAGGCGCAAGCTGACACCAACTACAACCACAACCTTCTCCAAGAGCTATTGCAGGTGGAGGAGCAGGTCACCGCCGGCAGGGCGGTAGCGCCGGACGCGGACCTGGCGGAGCGGGAGGCGTTGCTCGAGTCCTACTTCTCCGCCTGCGAGATTCGCCTCACTCGTTGGCTGTACCGGCAATGGGTGGCGGAGGTGGCGGCCGCCGGCAGGGAGTGCGGCGACGAGGCGGTGAGGCATTGTTCAACGACACCGACGAGGAGGAGGCCGCGCCCCGTCCCCACGACCACGAAGAAGTCGGCACGTCCACGGGCGCCGCCGGGAGCGAGGAAGAGTAGTGTACGATAGGTCGTCGCCGCTCGTTTCCCAGGAAGGCCACCGCTCCTCCCCTCCCATCGACGCCAATCTTGGTGGGCTGAGTATCTTCTCCCGACTAGTCGCTTGGCGACGACATTGAGGCGGACAACTTCAGTTCCCGGGGCTCCGGATGCGGAGGTTATGGAGGCAGAGCTGGAGAGCGTCGAGGCGGAACTGGGGACAATGAAGCTTCAGTTCTCGGGGCTGATGGTCAGACACAAGGACCGAACATCGGCGATCATTTAGATTAGGTATTAATTATAGTCCAGACGACCTAGCACCGCTTTGATGTATTTGTAATGAAATCCATCATGTTTATATGAAATCCGGCCATGTTCATATGAAATCTGGACTTGTTTGAACGGATTTCGTCCGGTTGGTTCAAATTGTTGTGAAAATGCATGCAGCTACGGTTGGATGGCGTCCTGCCACATCCGTGTCCGCAGACTGATCCCCCCTGTCAGAGGATGGATGCGGGAGAAAATTTATGGGTTTCCGTTGGAGATGCCCTAAGTTCACTGATGCACGCATGCAAGATCCTTTATTTACTTGGTCATGGTCTATATCATCATCAATGCAAGTTAGAGCATCTCCAATCAACGATAGCTATTTCGGCCGCTTCACGGACGTCTCCGGACGTGTCCGTGGACAGTGACCGGTTATACATCAGATTTTCTCTTCTACAACTGGATACGATATTATAGAATCCTTAAATCCACACAATTACATGCAACTTAGAACCTAGTCTAAAGTTTTCCCCGCACTCGTTCGCCTTCATGTCTATGTCCATGTCCAGCGGCAATGAGCCACCCATGAAGTGAAGCTCTGGTCGCCAGCATGGTAGAGTAGGACATGAGACACAGACCGTCTCGTGGGACTCGAGGCGTCACCATCTCACATACCCTACTATTCCTCGTAGCTTCCCATGGCATGGACACCGCTGGTCGATGTGAAGTCCACGATAGACCCCTCTTTGTTGTAGCCCGACACCTTCACCACGACTTGATTTGCGACGCCGGGGGTGCCAGTCACCCATAGAGGCTCAACCGCAGCGTGCGACTCAGCCTCCGCGGCCTCCCGCGTCCCCTGCCTCGCACAAGGGGCACTCCACTCCATGTTAGCAGACGGGCCATGGCTCATGCCGACGTTTACCTCTCACTCGGAACCCATGGTGTTGACGTGCCTCAAAGGGGCTGCGTCGCTGGTGCGACATTTGGGCGCCAAATGAACCGCACCACCTCCGCGCAAGGCAGTGGGCAAGTGCCTCCCGCCACCACGCCGGCGAATTCAAGTAACAATTCCGCAGACGCAATGGATTCCCTCCGGATCGAGTCCGACTACTGTCAGGTGGACTCCTCCGGGAGCGGTAGAGAGCAATGCAGATGACCATCTCCTCCTCATGCCCTCATGGGATGAGGTTCCAGTGCACATATCGAAAGTGATCAGAGTTGGATCCGCCGCCGACAATGCCAAAGAAGGCCAGAGATCGTCAGAATGGTGCTTGGAGCGGAGATGGAGTGGTGTGAAGTGGATGGGGATGGGGATGAATATATATGGAATTGGATGGGCGACAGTGTGTTGGATCCGACCCGTCCGGGTCTTCTTATGTCCACCCAGATTTAGGCTAGATATGAGTGTATCGGTCAGCCCGGACGGGCCGATATAAAGGATGCGACTGAGCCAGAATTTTATGACCAGGCCATCTGTCCGGACGTAGTTTGGGGAGCCTGGGTGGACCATATGCACACTCTCACAGCTTATGGTGAAGCGCACTAGCAGGACGAGATTAAACGAGGTTGATGGATCGATTCCGACCGGCGTGACACGCTAGTACTTTGCTAGGTTAAGCTAGAATCCAAAAAGAGCTAGGAAGCGGATCGATTGCTTTATTTCCGGCGGGCTATATATAATACGCATGCATGTACTTGATGTATGAAGGACCAGAAGGATCTTGGGACCAAGCTATGTGTGGATACATGCATAGGACCGCGGGCCAGGGCTAGGCACCACGAACTATGGCGTCTTCCATCTAATCAAGACGACACAGTCGCTGACGTCTCGAAAAGTATCAGATCCGAAAAAATTAAAGTAGGGTCAAATCATGGTAAATGTTGAATATACGGTTGTGCATGTATATTGTATACCTTGGCCTACCTCCTAGTCATTGTATAGTTGAGGTCGAGGCCCACTTTATATACCCATATATACGTGCGTTATGCACCAATCAATACATCGAGTTGCATTGCCAAAGTAATCTCTCTCAACATGGTATCATACCTACGATCCTAACCCTAAACCCTGTTGTCGCCGCGATCTCCATCGCCGCCGCCGCACCATGTCGCCGCTGCCACACCCCGCCGCCGCTGCCGCCGCATCTCCCACGCCGCCACCCGTGTCCAGCCGCCGCTGCCGCCGCATCTCCCACGCCGCCGCTCGTGTCCAGCCGCCGCCTCCCTTTCCCCCTACCTGCTTCCGCTCCCCCTCCCCTAACCCTAACCTAAGCCGCGCCGCCACCCCTAGCCATCTCCAACGTATCTATATTATCCATCTTAGATGTTTTATATGCATTTATATGCTATTTTATATGATTTTTGGGACTAACCTATTAACCTAGAGCCCAGTGCCTGTTTCTGTTTTTTCCTTGTTTTTGAGTTTTACAGAAAAGGAATACCAAATGGAATCCAATTGACGTGCCAATTTGTGATGATTTTTTATGCACCAAAAGAAGCCCCGGGAGTAAAATAGTTGGGCCAGAAGAGTCCCGAGCCATCCACGAGGGTGGAGGGCGCGCCCTGCCTCCCTGAGCACGCCCCCTGCCTCGTGGATGACTCGGAGACCCCCCTGACGTGAGACCGACGCCAAAAATTCCTATAAATATAGAAACCCCCGAAAAGAAACCTAGATCGGGAGTTCCGCCGCCGCAAGCCTCTGTAGCCACCAAAAACCAATCGGGACCCTGTTCCGGCACCCTGCCGGAGGGAGGAATCATCACCGGTGGCCATCTTCATCATCCCGGCGCTCTCCATGACAAGGAGGGAGTAGTTCACCCTCGGGGCTGAGGGTATGTACCAGTAGCTATGTGTTTGATCTCTCTCTCTCTCGTGTTCTTGATGTGGCACGATCTTGATGTAATGCGAGCTTTGCTACTATAGTTGGATCTTATGATGTTTCTCCCCCTCTGTCTCCTTGTGATGAATTGAGTTTTTCCTTTGAAGTTATCTTATCGAATTGAGTCTTTAAGGATTTGAGAACACTTGATGTATGTCTTGCGTGGGATACCTGTGGTGACAATGGGGTATTCTATTGATTCACTTGATGTATGTTTTGGTGATCAACTTGCGGGTTCCGTGACCTTGGGAATCTATGCATAGGGGTTGGCACACGTTTTCGTCTTGACTCTCCGGTAGAAACTTTGGGGCAATCTTTGAAGTTCTTTGTGTTGGTTGAATAGATGAATCTGAGATTGTGTGATGCATATCGTATAATCATACCCGTGGATACTTGTGGTGACATTGGAGTATCTAGGTGACATTAGGGTTTTGGTTGATTTGTGTCTTAAGGTGTTATTTTACTACGAACTCTAAGGCTGTTTGTGACACTTATAGGAATAGCCCAATGGATTGATCGGAAATAATAACTTTGAGGTGGTTTCGTACCCTACAATAATTTCTTCGTTTGTTCTCCGCTATTAGTGACTTTGGAGTGACTCTTTGTTGCATGTTGAGGGATAGTTATATGATCTAATTATGTTATCCTTGTTGAGAGAACTTGCACTAGTGAAAGTATGAACCCTAGGCCTTGTTTCAACGCATTTCAATACCATTTTCGCTCACTTTTATCATTAGTTACCTTGCTGTTTTTATAATTTCAGATTATAAAAACCTATATCTACCATCCATATTGCACTTGTATCACCATCTCTTCGCCGAACTAGTGCACCTATACAATTTACCATTGTATTGGGTGTGTTGGGGACACAAGAGACTCTTTGTTATTTGGTTGCAGGGTTGTTTGAGAGAGACCATCTTCATCCTACGCCTCCCACAGATTGATAAACCTTAGGTCATCCACTTGAGGGAAATTTGCTACTGTCCTACAAACCTCTGCACATGAGGCCCAACAACGTCTACAAGAAGAAGGTTGTGTAGTAGACATCACCGCCGCACCTCCCCTTCTCCCGAGCCGCGCCGTACCACCGCTCCTCCTGCGCCGCATGGAGTCCCCCGGTTCCTCTGCCTCCACCCGCACCACCCGCACCATCCTGTTCGCCAGCCCCGACCCTGTTCTCATCCGCGATCTCAATATCCTTGGTCGGTTTCCCGTCATCCTCGATCACCTCACCTCCACCTATTATGCGTGGAAGACGTATTTCTCCCTCGTTTTGCGTGAGTACAATCTCCGGGATCACGTCGATGGCTCCATGGACTCCCGGTTCATGGAGAACGATGAAGAGTGGATGACCATCGACGCCACTCTCATCCGTTGATTCTACACCACCATCTCGAAGGACCTCTTCCACACGGTGGTCTCCACCGAGGATGATGCTCACGCCGTCTGGACCAAGCTCAACGGCCTCTTCACCGATAACGCACTCCAGCGCATGGTTTTCTTGCACGACGAGTTTTTTGGGTGTCAGCAGCACGACTCGTCCATCGACGACTATTGCATGCGCCTCAAGAAGCTTGTCGACGAGCTCCATCACCTCGGTGAGAAGGTCTCCGACGAGCTTCTTCTCAGCACGCTCATCTCCGGCCTAAACGATGACTTCGGGAACGCCACCTCCAACCTCCCCCTCATCACCGATCCGACTTTTCCCAAGGTCGTGGCGTACCTGAAGCTCGAGGAACGGAAGATGAGGATGTCGCGCACTTGGGCCACTCACATGGCCCTCACCCCCGGCACCCGCGATGGTGCCCCGCCCGCTGCCCCGGCTCCTCAGCTGCGGCCTGGCCCGGGCCCCTTCCAGGCGCTGCCCCCGCCCGGGTTCCCGCACCCGCAGCAGTCGGCCCCCGCCGAGCGCCGCGGCCGCGGCTACTACCTCTTGAGCATGCTTTGTTTTTCCCTTGAAGAGGAAAGGGTGATGCAGCAAAGTGGTGTAAGTATTTCCCTCAGTTTTTTAGAACCAAGGTATCAATCCAGTAGGAGACTACACGCAAGTCCCTCGTACCTGCACAAACAATCAAGAACCTTGCAACCAACGCGATAAAGGGGTTGTCAATCCCTTCACGGCCACTTGCAAAAGTGAGATCTGATAAAGATAATAAGATAAATATTTTTGGTATTTTTGTGATAGATTGGAAAGTAAAGATTGCGAAATAAACAATGATAGAAATAGCTAGTTGATAGGAAAATAATATGATGGAAAATAGACCCGGGGGGCATAGGTTTCACTAGTGGCTTCTCTCAAGATAGCATAATCTATGGTGGGTGAACAAATTACTGTCGAGCAATTGATAGAAAAACGCATAATTATGAGAATATCTAGGCATGATCATGTATATAGGCATCACGTCCGTGACAAGTAGACCGAAACGATTCTGCATCTACTACTATTACTCCACACATCGACCGCTATCCAGCATGCATCTAGAGTATTAAGTTCATAAGAACAGAGTAACGCATTAGGCAAGATGACATGATGTAGAGGGATAAACTCAAGCAATATGATATAAACCCCATCTTTTTATCCTCGATGGCAACAATACAATATGTGCCTTGCTGCCCCTACTGTCACTGGGAAAGGACACCGCAAGATTGAACCCAAAGCTAAGCACTTCTCTAATTGCAAGAAAGATCAATCTAGTACGCCAAACCAAACTGATAATTCGAAGAGACTTGCAAAGATATTAAATCATGCATATAAGAATTCAGAGAAGAATCAAATATTGCTCATAGATAATCTTGATCATAAACCCACAATTCATCGGATCTCGACAAACACACCGCAAAGAGAATTACATCGAATAGATCTCCAAAAGAATCGAGGAGAACTTTGTATTGAGATCCAAAGAGAGACAAGAAGCCATCTAGCTAATAACTATGGACCCGAAGGTCTGTGGTAAACTACTCACACATCATCGGAGAGGCTATGGCGTTGATGTATAAGCCCTCCGTGATCGATTCCCCCTCCGGGGGAGCACCGGAAAAGGCCCCAAGATGCGATCTCACAGGTACAGAAGGTTGCGGCAGTGGAAATAGGGTTTCGTGGTGCTCCTGGATGTTTTCAGGGTATATGAGTATATATATAGGCGAAAGAAGTACGTCGGTGGAGCCACGAGGGGCCCACGAGGGTGGGGGGCATGCCTACCACCCTCTGCGCGTCCTCCTACCTCGTGGCCGCCTCGTTGCTTCCTTGACGTCCACTCCAAGTCTCCTGGATTGCGTTTGTTCCAAAAATGATCCTCGCGAAGGTTTCATTCCGTTTGGATTCCGTTTGATATTCCTTTTCTGCGAAACACTGAAATAGGCAAAAAAATAGCAATTTGCACCAGGCCTTCGGTTAATAGGTTAGTCCCAAAAATAATATAAAAGTGCATAATAAAGCCCATTAAACATCCAAAACAGATAATATAATAGCATGGAACAATAAAAAATTATAGATACGTTGAAGACGTATCAAGCATCCCCAAGCTTAATTCCTGCTCGTCCTCGAGTAGGTAAATGATAAAAACAGAATTTTTGATGTGGTATGCTACCTAACATAATTCTCAAAGTAATTCTCTTTATTGTGGCACGAATGTTCAGATCCAAAAGATTCAAGACAAAGGTTTAATATTGACACAAAAATAATAATACTTCAAGCATACTAATAAAGCAATCATGTCTTCTCAAAATAACATGGCCAAAGAGAGTTATCCCTACAAAATCATATAGTCTGGCTATGCTCTATCTTTATCACACAAAATATTTAAATCATGCACAACCCTGATGACAAGCCAAGCAATTGTTTCATACTTTTGATGTTCTCAAACTTTTTCAATTTTCACGCAATACATGAGCTTGAGCCATGGACATAGCACTATATGTAGAATAGGATGGTGGTTGTGGAGAAGACAAAATAAAGGAGAAGATAGTCTCACATCAACTAGGCGTATCAACGGGCTATGGAGATGCCCATCAATAGATATCAATGCGAGTGAGTAGGGATTGACATGCAACGGATGCACTAGAGCTATAAGTGTATGAAAGCTCAACAAAAGAAACTAAGTGGGTGTGCATCCAACTCGCTTGCTCACGAAGACCTAGGGCATTTTGAGGAAGCCCATCTTTGGAATATACAAGACAAGTTCTATAATGTAAAATTTCCACTAGTATATGAAAGTGACAACATAGGAGACTCTCTATCATGTAGATCACGGTGCTACTTTGAAGCACAAGTGTGGTAAAAGGATAGTAACATTGTCCCTTCTATCTTTTTCTCTCATTTTTTTCTTTTTCTCTCTTTTTTTGTTTCAGCCTTTTTCTCTCTTTTTATGGCCTCTTTTTTTCGTCCGGAGTCTCATCCCGACTTGTGGGGGAATCATAGTCTCCATCATCCTTTCCTCACTTGGGACAATGCTCTAATTAATGATGATCATCACACTTTTATTTACTTACAACTCAAAAATTACAACTCAATACTTAGAACAAAATATGACTCTATGTGAATGCCTCCGGCGGTGTACCGGGATATGCTATGAATCAAGAGTGACATGTATGAAAATCATGAACGGTGGCTTTGCCACAGATACGATGTCAACTACATGATCATGCAAAGCAATATGACAATGATGGAGTGTGCCATAATAAACAGAACGGTGGAAAGTTGCATGGCAATATATCTCGGAATGGCTATGGAAATGCCATAATAGATAGGTATGGTGGCTGTTTTGAGGAAGGTATATGGTGGGTGTATGATACCGGCGAAAGGTGCGCGGTATGAGAGAGGCTAGCAATGGTGGAAGGATGAGAGTGCGTATAATCCATGGACTCAACATTAATCATAAAGAACTCACATACTTATTGCACTACAAAAAAAGACACATCCGTGACATTTTCGGCCGAACAAATTTTTTTTATCATACTTATGACACTTCTATGACGATCATTGTGACAAAACCCGGTATCATCATAGATGTGGTGGGGTCCTACTTCTATGACAAAAAAATCATGACAGAAAATGGGCTTTTCGTCCTGGGCGGGCCGGTGACGCAGCTGCATGACATTCTTTGGGCCGTCCATGACGGGAAAAAACGTGGTAGAAGCGAGGGCGAGGAAAATATTGGGGTGTTCCCAGTTATGGTGGGTGGTCGGGGCCGAGCGATGCGCGTTTCTCTCATACACGCACGCGCGTGGGTGTGAGGCGTTGGGCTCTAACTGAACCCGAGCGAGGCGTTGGGCTCTAACTGAACCCGAGCGATTGCACTGCAGGCTACGCGTTACTGAACCCGAGTGATCGATCGATGGCTGTTAACTGAACACGATCGAGCGATTCCTTCGCTACGGCTGCTCACTGAAGCTGATCAATGCTGCCTCTGGATGAACAGTGAGCGTTGCTGGGGGGTTTGGATGAACAGTTCCCAATGGGGGTGGATGAACAGGACCCCGTCGTGTTGCCTCTGGATGAACAGGACCCCGATCGATCGAGCCGGTTGGGGCTGGATGAACAGGACCCCGTGGAGGGCAGGATGAACAGGACCACCCCGTGGAGGGCAGGATGAACAGTAGACGGTGGAGGGCTGGATGAACAGTAGCCCGTGGAGGGGTGGTTGAACAGGAGCCCGTGGAGAGGGCTGGTTGAACAGTAGCCGGTGGAGTAGCGCGCGGTGGAGGCTGGATGAACAGGAGCCCGTGGATGAACAGTCGCAGGTGGAGGCTGGAGGAGGTCGACGGTGGATGAACAGTAGCCCGTGGAGGCTGGAGGGGGTCGACGGTGGAGATGAACAGTATCCCGTGGAGTCCCGTTTTGCGGTACGCCACACCCCTCCCGATGAACAGGACCCCCGTTTCGACCGTAGCACTCCAACACTAGTCCGTTTCCTCCGTTTTGCGGTACGCCACACCCCTCCCGATCAACAGGACCCCCGTTTCAACCGTAGGAGGTCCGTTTCCTCCATTTTGCGGTACGCCAGACCCCTCCCGATGAACAGGATCCTGTTTTGAACATGGCTGGTCGAACACAAGGTCGTTTCCTCCGTTTTGCGGTACACCAGGCCTCGTTTCCATCGGCTGTTCCATCCAAGCCCTCCCGATGAACACGACGACGCATTCCGTTCCGACCCAGTCGGTTGGCTCCCCATGAACACGACGACGACGCTATTTCTCCGTTCTGACCCAGCCATGTACACGAGCCTTGGCCGTACGTACGCTCGAGTAGACGTTCGAGAGCCCGCCCGTATGTACGTACGTGGCCGTATTTACTTTCTTGCACCCTGGCCACTGTACGTACGTGTACATGCTACGTGCGCGCCTCTACTACGACACGTGCGCGCCTCTACATCGACCAGTATGTACGTACACGTTCACGACTAGAATGACAACACTACGTATGCTTCGACCAGGTGGGTCTCGACTGTCAGGCACTTCCTTGCGTGCGAAGATGTAGCTGGTGGGTCCCAGCAGTCAGGGGGCGAATCTTTTTTTTTTGCCCGGACACACTTCCTTGCGTGCGAAGATGTAGCTGGTGGGTCCTAGCAGTCAGGGGGAAACGTTTTTTCACGAAATACGGTGGCCCGTCTGGTGGGTCCCCGCTGTCAGGTGGACGAATAATTATTTTGCGCCTAATAAGGAGGCACTTCCTTGCTGCGGCCGTGGATCCAGCTGTCAGCCTCTCCATGTACAGTCCACGTCCGATGGAAGCCGTTCCTTGACCACGTTGACCATGCCGCGCCGAGAGCACCAGGGCGGTGGACGACGGCGAGGCCTAGGAAGGGGACGACGTGGAGCCGGGGAAGACGCGGCGGTGGAAGCCCGCGCGGAGAGGAGTACGAGGGTTCACTGGTTCGGCTGTGGTGTGAGGCTGCCGTCGCCGCAGGGCCTGGCCAGCGGTGGGAATAGTAGGGGGCGGTGAGGCCTCCGCGGCAGCACAGCCGGCCATGGGAGGCAGGAGCATGCGGCACGACCGGCGCTACTTTGGGCGGCTGGAGCAACAAGACCAGAGGATGAAGAAGCACTACGGCCGTTGGATGGACATCGTACGGTCACTGGAGCTAGAATCGTTCATATTGACTAAGTTGACAAAGCACTCCGTCCCCATCAACTTAGTAGGCCCACAAGCCAGCCTCCCACCAAGGTGGGTCCCAACCAGCAGGGGGAGTATTCATTTTTTTTGTGCGTAATAAGGAGGCACTTCCGGTGGGTCCGAGCTGATAGCAGGGGGAACGTTTTTTCGCGCAATACGGTGGCCCGTCCGGTGGGTCCCAGCAATCAGGGGGCAAACGTTTTTTTGCGAAATACGGTGGCCCGTCCGATGGGTCCCTGCTGTCAGGTGCAGGAATCATTATTTTCCGCGTAATAAGGAGGCACTTCCTTGCTGCCGTCGTGGACCCAGCTATTAGCCTCTCCACGTATAGTCCACGTCGGATGGAAGCCGTTCCTTGACCACGTTGACCACGCCGCGGCGAGATCACTAGGGCGGTGGATGACGGCGAGGCCTAGGAAGGGGACGACACGGAGCCGAGGAAGATGCGGCAGTGGAAGCCCGCGCGGAGAGGAGTACGAGGGTTCACCGGTTCGGCTGCGGTGTGAGGCTGCCGTCGCCGCGGAATAACAGGGGGTGTGGGTGAGTAAAGGGATGGCCTGGCCAGCAGTGGGAGTAGTAGGGGCGGTGAGGCCTCCGCGGCATCACAGCCGGCCACAGGAGGCAGGAGCACGCGACACGACCGGCGCTGCTTTGGGCGGCTGGAGCAAGAAGACCAGAGGTTGAAGAAGCACTACGGCCGTTGGATGGACATCGTACGGTCACTGCAGCTAGAACCGTTCATATTGACTAATTGACAAAGCCCTTGGTACGCGTCAACTTAGTAGGCCCACAGGTCAGCTTCCGAAACGGTGCGCCCTAGATGTCAGGGGGAGGAATCATTTTTTGGGCGGGTGAAGCTAGAATATGCGAGATTGAAGAAGAAGCACGGTATCCGTTGGATGGACATCCAACGGCCACTACTGCTAGAACCGTGTGTTGACTATAATAAGTTGACGAAGCCTTGCATATGCGTCAACTTCTTTTTTTAGGGGACGCGTCAACTTAGTAGGCCCACAAGTGTGTGGGAGAGAACTTATAGCCCATTTGCGATTTGTAAGAATGTACAGCCCATTTTTGAATTCTAATGGAATTTACTACAGCCCATTTACAGTTTGTTAAAAGTACAACCCATTTTCTAGCTAGGACAACGATTAATAATTTCAACCAACTGTTCAAGACAGAATTCAATAAAATTTCCCACATTTTGATGGGATCCGAAATATTTTTATCCCGAAATTTCTAGTCAGATTAAATATAAATTTTTACGTAAAAATATAACGAAACATTGCGCGGGCAACAATTAAAAATTAAGATTTTCAAAATCCATAAATAATATTTTATAAACTAATTCCGTGCTTGGTGCATTTTTTTATAGTTACTGCCTGGTTTTTATAATTACATCACATTTATTATTTTTTAAAGCCCATTTTTCTGTTAAGCCTAATGCATCCCTCCTAGGAAAGATTTGCAGCCCAGCAGGGCGGAGAATAAAAAGTTGAACTTGCCTGGGTATTCCTCAAAAAAACGTATAGCTCGGCTAGCCATTTTCATCTTGAAAAAAATTAATATCTAGGCTGGATATCTGTCCTGGGCTAGACGGGCCACAGCCCGCCCAGTTAATACCATGCTCTCCTCTGAACAACAACGAAAACATCGCCAAGAAAAACTCTGCAGTGCTCACGCCTCAAAAACACAAATACTGCTCGAGCTGCTTGGTCCCAGCTGTCGGCCACACCTTGTGCAATTCTCTCGTTTATTGACTACATAGGTTGACAATGGTGTGGGGCCGTGATGTCAGGAAACCAGGAGGAAGCAAAAAAATATAGTTGTACATAATAAGGAGGCACTTGCGTACGTATGGCTATGGCCCTAGTGGGTCCCTACTGTCAACCAGTCAAAATAAAGTCATCTCGTGAATCCTCATGTTCATTGACCATGTTAACAATGCTCGGCGCCACGGCGAGCGCAACAACTGGAAGGACGACGGAGAGGGCATCGCAGGCCCTACGGATGGTCTGATACAGCGCCCGCTGCTCATTCAGGAGGCCAGGATCATCGGACACCTATGAGCACCTTCGAGAGACTGAGACGGCATGAAACGGTAAGGCCGCGCTTGGGAGCTCTGGTTTATTTCACAACTGTATTAAGATACAAGTGTAATTTACTCGTCATCGGAAACAACGCGTAAAATACAGGCGTAAAGAAACCGTGGGCCCGAGGTCTGTAAGTAAAACCGACAGGTTACGCGTGTAATTTGAGAGACCGGTGTATATTTTACTAGTCGAAATCGACCAACCAAGCGCTTCGCCCGAGACCATCTGCTTTTATTTACAAGCGTCAGTTTTACAAGCGGTTTTGGTTGGAAAACAACAATCCAATCACGGCCTAAGATGATGAGTTGGTCGGAAGATCATATGGTTTCACGTCTAACCTACCCGACTTGTCGTATAGGCTATGAATGAAACATAAGACAATGAACTTCTTAAGCACGGAAACAATAGAAGAGGATAATCTTCCTAACAAGCAAATCACTGACATTAGATCGACATGCAAAACAATACGAAGCATTATTCTCAGGAGGCACGGTGAACAGCTCGTGATGCCGCATGCCACAACATTCCAAGCTCAACTTTGCAATCAAACACAAGGCCTGACATTACATAGACAATATTCAGAACAAGCTCTTAAAATACCTTACATAAGTCAACATTCATGTGACTATGCATCTCGGCAGAGTAAATATTTACTTCTGAACTGAAGACAGGAATAGGAAGAAACGATCGATGTTGCTCACAGCAAAGGGCATCCCACTCAAAAATATCAAATGCATGTCTTCTGGCTAACATCAATCAGCAAAAATTGACAAGGTTTTCCAATTCCAATATATTAAACTAATGTAAACTTTGACAAGCTTTTCCCATTCAAAATATGTAATGCCTATGATTGTGGAACGGGCAGGGTTTGTCATCAGTTTGTCATCTGATAGTCCGGTGGCTCAAGGTGACGACGAATGATTAGAGAACCATTCGATGTATTGTGCATGATGAAGTATTATTATGGAGGACACGAACCATCTGAACATTTTGTGCAGTTCCACTAAAATCAAGCTGAGCATCCCTGTGGATTTCGTATTTATATGCTGCCAGGAAACAAAGACACATCAGCACACACATGAATATTGGCCCCAGTGTCAACCCACCAATCGGTGGACTAACAAACTGAAAGTACGGTAAACAAATTACCATACCCAGATGCCCCATCATTGTTGCTTAGAGTGACATTGACAGACTTGGAGTCTTGTCCTGGCTTCTTGGTACTTGTTTGGGCACTTGTTTGCCCAGTGTTCCTCCGAACCACAAGTAAAGCAGCCATCTCTGCAGACTAGTCATGTCACCAGCGTCTACTAATACTCTGTAAAGCTTCTCGATCATTCCTTGTGTAATGTAGCGCAAACAGTGACTGCTTCTTTCTGCAAAGTGGTAAGACCAACTGGACCCACTAATGCAGCAGTTTGCCTTAGACACATTGGCTCCTTTTGTGCAGTTCAGCTAAAATCAAAGTCGGAATAAAACCGAGCTTTAATTTTGATATCCCTGTAAGCAACAAAAGGTATAAGGGAAACAATTACTGAGAAATAATGGTTGATGACTTGTACTCCCAAAATAAAAACATCTACTGATCTACCTTATCTTAATGGGAAACAAAGCAGGAGAGTAGCAATTCTCAATCAGTGTGATTCATTCATATTAACTGAGACATTATCTTAACAATGCCTTGTTTCAACATGTATAAAGAACGACAAAGCAGAAAAGTATCATTCCTAAAACAATGCGACTGATTCATTTTAACAGAGACATTATCTTAACAATACCTTGGTTAAACATGTAGAAAGAAATACAAAGCAGGATAGTACCATTTGTAAAACACTGTAACTGATATATAATAACAGAGACATTATCTGAACAATACATTTCTTAAACATGTACTCCGGATGATCCCTAACAGAAATGGTACTCCCGCCGATCCCTAACAAGTGTTGTAGTTTTGAACTAAGATTCAGTAGTTAATTCTGAGGAAAGTAGGTACTGACCTTTCGAGACCAAGATTTGAAACAACGCCTGAGGTGGATCTAAAAGATATCTCAACACATATATGGAAATCCGGTCTCATTTTGTGCAGTTCCACCAAAATTAAGCGAAGCAAAATGTCGCAATAGCAACAAGTTGAATAGAAATCCCTGTTTTAACAGAGGAAAAAAAGGAATCAATTACTGGCCAATAAAGGAGGATGAAACATGCGGCCACAAAAATGGTAATCCCGTCAATCCCTAACAAGTGTTGCAGTTTTGAAATAAGATTCAGTAGTTAATTCTGAGAGTGGCATTGCTTAATTTTACCAGCGGCATTAGATTAACAAAAAGCATAAACAGTTCTAGGGAAGAGTGGGCGCAACAACAACATGTGCTTCCATCTACTTATAAAGGGGGTGATGCAGAGTTTGTTGTAACAAAGCAACAAGCATAATGTCTGGGTTGGTCCCATTTTTGTTCACTAATTAATGGGAAAAGACAGCAATACAATAGCTTCAATTCAACATTTATTTAAAACAGTACCAATACAAGTAGCATAGCATCTCAAAACACACTGCGCGATCATGTGGATGAAGGCAAGTACCAACCTGTCATGGCGCACACAAGATCACGTACGAATCTGCCAACACGAATAGGAAATCCAATCTCGTTTTGTGCAGTTACTCTGAAATCAAGTAAAGTCGCCGGTGAGACATTTAAGTTTACTATAGCAACAAGTTGAATAGATATCCCTGATTTAACAGAGGCAAAAAAGGAAACAATTACTGCCAATAAAGGAGGATGAAACATGCCGCCACAAAAAGAAGCATCTACCTTATCTTGATGGAAAACAAAGTATATGACAGTAGCATTTCTAAAATGGTTGCATTGATTCATATTAACAGAGAAATTCTCTTAAAATAGTTCAGTAGTTAATTCTGAGAGTGGCATTGCTTAAAATACAATAGCTTCAATTCAACATTTATTTAAAACAGTACCAATACAAGTAGCCCAACATCTCAAAACACACTGCAAGATCATGTGGATGGGACATGGGACATGCCAGCACCATGTGCGTCCAGACGTATAAATGGGTGATGCAGAGTATGTAGCCAAGGAGCATATTTGCGTTGGTCCCAGATTTGTTCTCTTTGAAACTTTTTCTGATGTGAGGGCAGCAAATCTAGTCCTGCACAAACTACCCGACCCCCCAGTTTCTTTCCCTTTTCAACAAAGAGTTGGGTTCCTTACAGATGTGTGTACTGGGTTACCCCCTTTTTCCCTTTTCGACCAACAAAGCGGCTGGATAGCTAGTCTATACTACTTTCCCTCCCTCCTTTCCTCATTGAACCACGTCCTAGATTCATGCTCCACCCCACTGCACCCTTCTTTCCTCTTTGAACCAAGACCTAGATTCGACTACAGAATCGAAAAAGATCAGCATGCAGCTAGACCAATGACGGTTTCAAAGAAACTTATACCTTAGGGTCGTTGGGATGTGGCAAGGCGTGCGGCGGGAGGTCGGATCTGCCCACACTACGTATGGCAGCGAGGAAGAAGGGGTCGGTGGCCCTCCCACACAGGCGCTGGGTGAAAGAGAAAAGCACAGCCGGCAGTGGATTGCCTCCCTCACCGAAGGCAATAGAGTGAACGCTGCGCCTCCTCCCCTTCCTGGTGCGACGGGATCCGGACGCCTCCTTCGCCAGCCGTCTGTGAGGGGGTGAGAGAGACAGAGGCCACAACGCAGTCTTGTTTAGATCTGGTGAAGAGGGTGAGAGACAGTGAATATAGCAAACCCTAGCAAAGTAACTCTGAGCCTCCAGCGTGTATATATATATGTAGTGCGGCGAGAGTGTGGAGAGTGCAAACCCTAGCGAACAAGCGCTGAGGCTCCAGCTTATATATATACTGTAGTACGGACTGAGCTCCGGTGCCTTAACTGCACCTGCTTTTGGCTGTATGACAGGTGGGCCAGCCACATTTTGGGCCCACCTGTCATAAACCCAAAGGCAGGTGCACTAAAGTCAATGAAGCTGCGTCCATATAGTACTCGTGTATACGACTAATATATAGTGGAGTGGTTTTCTTATTCTCTCCATAACAATCGTTTTAAATTGTGTAAGTACGAAACAAAACTCTTTATTTAACGTACCAGTGAAGAAAACTACTACTCCCTCTGTTCCTAAATATTTGTCTTTCCAGACATTTCAACAAATGACTACATACGGAGCAAAATGAGTGAATCTACACTGTAAAAAATGTCTATATACATCCGTATGTGATAGTCCATTGCAAACCACTTGAAAGACAAATATTTAGTAACGGAGGGAGTACTTCAGATGACTAACAAGCCACGCGTCCTGGTCGCACTTCCTGTCCTTCACGTGCGGTACACTACCCTCCCTTAAGTGAACAACCACACATGCGCCAAATTATCGGAAACGTGTGAGAGTGTGTACAAATAAAGAATTTTAATTTCAATTATCGGAAAGGTTTGAGAGTATGTACAGTTTGCCCTCTCTAATGATTATGGTTTGTTGTGTTCGGCCTAAACTTACTTTACAAAGTTTGACTTCAGTCAAATCTAATATGCGGAGTAAATAAAAATGGAGGGCTACTACGTCCATCCGGGTTTTTAGTCCACACCATTTTTCTAATCAAAGTTAATAGCTGGACAAATAAAATTACAGGGGAGCTGGAGACAAAGTTGTGAGAAGGCTTAGAAATCAATACAAAACTTATGCTCTTAGTACCAACGTCGATCATTCTTCGAGGAAACATTTGGTTCATAGCCAATTATGTGATAAAATTGCACCAACGTGAAAGACGACTGCGTCTCCAACGCAAGCAAGGTAAACTGACGAAGGATATCATCTTTGTGGGTAACAAGCAAAGAGCACTGATGGAAGACAACTTGTTTTTCATTGAAAATCGATCAGCTTCACCAGCCGACGCAACCATGAGGCGCAACCATGAGCATCGATAGGTCATCGTGGTGATGCATCATCCATTTGGCATCAAGTTTGGGTGAGGCACCTATGAAGTTCGACAAATCCTCACTGTGGTCTGTTTCTTCTCAGTAGTCAAGATCGAGGAAGGAAGAACCACGTGGCAGAGGACAGTGAGGTGGAACAACAATGGCCATCCAATTTTGTGCAGTTCCACTAAAATTGAGGAAGACATGCCCGGGTACGGAGATACGCATCGCTG
The DNA here is from genome assembly GCF_018294505.1 of Triticum aestivum. Classification (NCBI taxonomy): domain Eukaryota; kingdom Viridiplantae; phylum Streptophyta; class Magnoliopsida; order Poales; family Poaceae; genus Triticum; species Triticum aestivum. Next base: position 225,993,393 of record NC_057799.1, read on the forward strand.
TTTCCAAAAATATAAAAAAGGGATATAGTGTTGTTACTTTGTTTTACAAGATTAACAATGACATCTCAATTGTTAATAAGAATTATGAAAAGTACACCAACAAACAGAAGCATCATGATTATCTTGATGGGAACTAAACCAGGATACCCGAGAGAAAAAAAAGCATTTCTTCATTTAACCAGGTGATAGTATTAGATTAGCAGCAGCAATAGGAGCATATGGACAATGACCGCACAACCACCATGTACTTTTTGTCGAAACAAAATGTATACCTCCACCGAGGCATAAATCAGGACAACTTTAAGAGGGGCATTTCCTCTATAATAGTAGGTGATGTCGGACCAGCCGACGAACCCTAGCTACTATACATGGGCAGCTGGGGAGTAGTCGCATAGAAGAAAACCCGCATGCAGCGACCTGGGGAGCTGGACCAGTACAAGAAGTTATACCTCAGGTGGGCGAGATGTCGCTTAGGCGAGCGGGCGGGATCTGCCCACACGACGGCAGCGAACAAGGACGCGGAGGACCTTTGTCCGCGCCAGCGCCGCCTCCGAGAGGACGGTGCGCATCGGCTTCCTCCATCGCCGACGGCGACAACGTCAATGCTGCACCTCCTCACCTCCCGCAGCGGACGGGATTCGGTCGGATCTGTGACCACCGGTGAGGAGAGAGATAGTGTGGACACTGTCATCTTGTTTTGATATGGAGAGGGTGAGAGAGCGAGACGCGAGAAACTCTATCAAACAAGAGGCTATAATGGAGTAAAACAATCTCTCCATAGCAGTGGTTTTAAATAGAATACACGTGTTCCCGGAAAAAAGAAACGAAAACTGGCAGACAATTTTTTAACGTACCAAGAAAGAAAACTCGACCAAAAATACGCCCCCGCTTCCAGGTCGCGAGAGTCGTCGCGCACACACACATAGACATAGACATGCGTATCCGTGTTTACGTAAAATTCCATTTCCATCTCCATCTCCAATCATATTTGTCCAACTGGCACATTATTTATGTTGTTAATTATATACGCGGCAATATTAACATACAACATCTCTTGTTTGCGGGCGTCCGGACCGCTTCCACGGCCGCTCCTGACCAACCCGAACCCTCTTCATCACCCGCGCGTGCTTCCTGCCCGAAACGGTCAGTGCCGCATTCATGCCCGGCCAGAGCGGACGCGACCTCTCACTGGCGCTGACATTAAAGCGGCGCGCCAGCCGAGAGAGCGTCGCCCGCGCCGCTTCCTGGTGCACGCGACTGCTCCGCGTTCAAAGGTCGCAATAGCCGGCCACAACATGCATGTAAAAAGTTCTTGGGAGTCCGTGCTACAGCTAGCTGTCCTCCCCAACTCGTCAATATCTTCCAGTAGTACTAGTACTCCATGGCGCGATTCATCGACAAGCAGGCGGGAAAGTTATCGTATACTCGGTTTGCGGTGAGTGGCATGCCGAGCGACCGTGTGGGGTCGAGCCGTGGAGGATGGTGAGACACGAACGCGATAGACGTGATTTAAACGTTGGTTTTGCTCGATGGCGCGATCCAACGAAACGAAACGTTGGTTTCTCTCCGTTTCCATTTTTTCTCCGGAAAAACAGAAACTTTCCACTCCATTGTCATTCCTACTCCAAGGTTGCCCCGTTACAACATTCCATCAAATACAAAGGAAAACTAACACGCATGCTGATGCATCTCAATGATTCACAGATCATAGCCAATATTTACTTCACAACTAAAGACAAAAGTTGTGAGAGCGTGTACGAAAGAAAAACTACTGATGGGGTCACTACGACTTAAACCCTAAACCCTAAACATGATTTAATTTCCTGGCCAGGTAGAACCTGTCGAAGGAAAGACGGCTGGCACCCTCGGATCATACGATGCTTTTGTGCAGTTCCACTAAAATCGAGCTGAGCATCCCTGATGGCAAAGATATTGAAGAAGTTGTTATTAGAATAATAGTACTGGCACTAGTTCATGAGACATAAACTCATCACAAGTAGAAGCCGGTAGAAGTAGAGAAAGATCAACATGGAGATGGAGCTACGTGGGGAGCTGCGGCAGTGGAGCAAGCCGGCTCCAAAAGGAAGATGGACTACCTGGGATGTCGGGCTGTAGCTAGAAGGGAAGTTGGGACGCGGCATCGGCCCATACCGCGGTGACCCCCGATTGGGACACACCGACTATGGATTTTCTCCCTCGCCGATGTCGACCGCGTCTACGCTGAACATTGTTCCCTTCCCCCAGCTGTGGGATCAGGCCGGATATGTGACCAGCGGTTTGGCCACCGTCGTTCTATGCTTGTGAAGAGAGCAACCCAAGCAAGCAGGCTTATAGCTTAGGCTCCTGCTAGTGTATATATAGTGGTTTTCTTTTTCTCTCCATATCAACCATTTTATATTGCGTACGTGTCATTGAAGAGTGAAATGATGGTTGCTTCTTCCGACTAACTTACTGTGTGATTTGACTGCTCCTTCAGTGGCCCCTACACGTACTCCCCCTACGTGTATGCAACAGTCACACATACACATGGACGCAAAAACGCGCGTGACGCCCTAATGCATGATGTCCGAGCACACGACGGAACACACACAGTCACGCTCAAGTGCTCAACCTACACGTGCATGCACACACATACTCAGCCAGGGTGAGCTAGTGACCGTATAAACACCGGAAAATGTATATATTGAGCGCAATGAGTGTATTATGAAGTCCACTGACCGTATTTTTACAAATATACAGTGACAGACAGTGTATTTATCTCGTTTCAAATTAAGCCATATTAACCGGAGAGGAGGCAGTATGGACTAGCATTACTACTTTGTTGTGTCCCATCAACTTGCCGAACGAGGAGAAGCTTGCAGGACGGGAGAAGCTTGCGTGCGGTGGCTCGCAGGACAAGGAGAAACTTTTGACTAATGCAAGCTATCCTTCGCTCAGGCGGTGGACGTGCAACAGTTAATTCGGTGTCAGATTGCCAGAAGCATACACTATACTAGTACTATTATTGTTGCACTTCCCGAAGAGGCGAACAACCAAGCGCAAAGTTTACTAGTACTACTACTATAGTCTATAGAGGTACTATACTAGTACTAGGAACCGGATGGAAGAGCGTCTGCACTCTTATTATATTTTTAAAATGAGATAAAGCAATCTTCAACACATTTGGTTCTCTTCGAGGGTTCTCGCATGTGATAATGGAAGTTGATTGCATGGAAGACTCGCCACAATTCTCGCTTAATTCTGACTCATATCCTGTTAGAAATAAGAGCGCTCGGTAATATTTCCTCTTTTTTTTGTTATTCAGCATGTAAACAGGTCAACAAACCTTGCGGCGCATCTTTGTGCGAACCGTGGTTGCTGCACTTTGAATGTGGCCGAGAGCTGGCTTGATGAAACACCTCGCTTCCTACTTCTTTTTTTGCGGGGTACCTCGCTTCCTAGTGACCAGTGTCTTGGCTGAACGTCCTAAGAATGCTTATATATGAATAAAGCTCTCTCATTTACCCGCAAAAAGATTAAGCCATATTAACCGAAAAGGAGGGAGTATGAACTAGCACTACTTGTTGGTGTGTCCCGTCAACTCGCAGAACAAGGAGAAGCTTGCAGGACAAGGTGAAGCTCGCTTACGCCTTTTTACTAATGCAACGTACCCTCGCCCAGGCGGTGGACATGCATCAGTTCATTCGGTGTCAGATTGCCAGAGGAATACACTGTAGTACAGAACATGCGGACTACCATCATTGTTTGACTTCAGGAAGAGGCGAAGAGCCAAGCGCAAGGTTTAGTAGTACGAGTAGTACTACTACTAGAACCGCATGGTGGAGCCTCTGTACTCTTATTTTTCTTAATCTTTGATAAAGTACACATCTATTCCGGATAAGGGCGGAAAACGGCAGCCCAACATGTAATGATGATAACGATCAACCATGCTCGAATATATCTTGGCCTCTGTGCGAGCTCGTTTGTGTGTTCTCGCTCCTCGTCTCTCTCAAGGAACGGCGGGTTGGCCATTTTGCCGTCAATTGAGATCGGTTTGCTCACACTCCGGTCCCACATGTCAGTGATATGCCAAGAGGAGGTGCGTTGACCGACTGGCCATACGCGTACTTGGTTTTGCACCTTCATTCTACTCCTCCCTCCGTCACAGTTTACAGGGCGCACTTCATTATGATGCATTTCTCTCAATGCATTTCCACCACCAGAGAGACTTTAGACGCGTTTGGTTTAATGCTCAATTAATTAGGGCGTGGTAACCGCAATTTTCTCTCGATGTAATACTACGGAGTGGAGTAAGTGCATGCATGTGTCTACCCGGGGTGGAAGCATTGCATGCATGTGTGTACGCATTATTTCCTCTAGTAATAGACGTTGTGCTATAACTACCAATGCTATTTTTCAGGCCGATCGCTAGTCGCCTTGGTCCTAGAGATTTTCTCTTTTTCTGAAGCGCGCTCTATAAACAGTGACGGATGGAGTAGTATGAGCGGATTCAAAGAAGAGCGTGTTGATGGTTGCTTCTTCCGAGCAACTTACAGTGGGAAAGGTGGGGCTTATGATTTGACTGCTCATTACTCACTATTAATGCGGCGCAACGACTGGTCTGAGTCTCCCATGCGGCTGTGCACTACCCCCTCAGTTCTTAAATATACTTCGGAGTATTTGTCTTTCTAGATATTTCAATGAGTGACTACTCAAATATTTGTCCTTTTAGATATTAAAATGGACTACTACATACGGATGTATATAGACATATTTTAGAGTGTAGATTCACTCATTTTGCTCCGTATGTAGTCACGTGTTGAAATATCTAGAAAGACAAATATTTAGGAACGGAGGGAGTACACATACGAAGCAAAATGAGTGAATCTACACTCTAAAATATGCCCATTTGAAATTTGTAAAAAGACAAATATTTAGGAACGAAGGAGTATAATTTTGTGCATGGCACATGGACCCGGATGCCGAAGAGGCTTCTGGCAATGCTATCAAGCTTCCAGCATTTGTTTACATAATTGACGTACTATACAAATAATTTTCCAGCGACATGAAATTGTACAATGGTGTGAGCTTTTAGCTTTTGTTTCATGTGTCTTGCCATCGATGCTCTTTCAGAAACAATAAAAACTAACTTCCTTGCTAATCAAAGCTAATATTTACATCACAACTGAAGACAAAGTTGTGAGAAGGTGTTAAATTAAAATTGATCCATGCTTTCATTGGCAGCAACGTCCTCCAGCTCTGTCTAAATCAACAAGGCATGTTGGGAAAAAAGTAGCTGTCTGGAGCATGCAACAAACCAATCATTTTGTGCAGTTCCACTAAAATAGAGTTGACCGTCCCTGTTCCAAAGATATTAAGTGTGATTACTATAATAGAGGACTGCTGATGAAACAATAAACACACAAAAAGAAGCCGGTCACCTTTGCAGTCTCTCTTAAGACTAACTAGTTGGAGAAGATTAGGCTCGGAGTTGGATGAGGAGGATAGAGCAAAACCAATCTCCCTTTGTGCAGTCGCAATGAAATGTAGAGACATTGCCCGTGTGACATTTTGGCAGAACTGCACAAAACACTCTTAAGAAAAAAGTAATTTGTGCAGTTCACCAAAAGGTCGCAATAGCAACGAGGTGAAATGGATAGCCCTGTTTGCAAAAAAGAGGTAGAAAGGAAACAATTACTGGCCAATAACAGTTGATGACACATGCGCCGACAAAAAAGAAGCATATTCCTTATCCTAAGGGAAGATAACAAAACGGTTGTGTTTGTCTAAAACGGTGTGAGGACGAGATTGCAATATGGAAAGTACGCCGGACGAGCTACGTTTTGGGCAAAGAACTATGGAAGATCCACATGCAGCGACGTGGGAAGACGGGCAGTGGAGCAAGGCCGGAGGGGATACCTGGAGGTCATCGGGATGTAACTAGGTGAGCGGCAGCGGGCGGAATCTGCCCATACTGCGGCACTGAGCAGGTGGCATAGGCCCTACCACGCCGGAGCTTGGTCAGAGAGAATGGCGTGTACCACAGATCAGGACGTGCTGCCTCGGCGCCGTCGAACGAAGAAACGATGCACGTCCTCCCTTTTCGTCGGTGGACGGGATGCGGCCGGATAGTGACCAACGGTGAGAGAGAGAGGCCACCGCAGCCTTGTGTGAGATACTCTGAAGAGAGACAAACCAGGCAGGCAGGCTCCATTGTATATAGTGGAGCGGACTACCTTTTTCTCCATAAAAATCGTTTTATATTCTGTGTACGTGCCATTGAGCGATATAACTTTATTTGAAAATAACGCGCCAACGCATCAAGTCGAACTTTGTTTCGTGCACGAATGGTACACGACCTCCATAGGTAAACAACCGCTACACGCGTTCAAATTAGCACGTGGGTTGCCATTTCGTACAGAAATGAGCTCCACCGTGTACCCGCGCGGGTGTGGCTGGGCACGAAGCGTGAGTACGTGCACGGTGCACCTATTCTCTTCTTGTATACGTACACCACCTACGTGAGGTTGTGTGAGAGAGATACAAACGTAGAGAGATATAGTGTGTGGGTTCGTGAGAGTTTTTTTGGGGGGGTGGGGTCGATCAAAAAATGTAACATATGCAATGTGTGTGAAATAGAGTCCTGGATATATCATATATATAGAGGGGGCGATCCACGAGAAGAGAGTGGAGGTATCATTGGCTTGAGGTGTCCATAGAATCGAAGAGAGGGATGATGTGTGTGTGTGTGTGCGCGCGCGGTCGATAAAGAGTGCCATCGAATTTGTGTGTGCCCACGTCAAAGATATAGAGTGGCTGGCCTACTGGAATGTGAGAGGGGACAGGTGCAGTTTGTCTCTGTGGCATGGATACCTACCTACAGTGCTCGACTATCGGTGTGTGGTGGGGGGGAGGGAGGCCTAATTAACTATAGAGGTACAATGGCTGGTATATGTGTGGAGGAGGAGAGAGGCCTACCTCATGTATTAAGGGAGATCGATCTACCTCATGTATTAAGGGAGATCGATTGGCATCCATGCATATGTGTAGGAGAGGAATAAGGTTGGGAGAGAGACAGAGCTAGAGTGTTGGAGGGGGTGGTAGTGGAGTTGCTTCTAACAAATGATGGGATAGGCTTGCTAGACAACCGGAGGGCACGCCTGCAATATCAATAAGAGAGGGGATGGCTGCCTGTCTATGCACGTGTGTGTGAGAGACGGGTCAGGAGGCATGCACGAATGATGAGGGGGGCGATATGGATGTGGTAAGCAGACATAACTACATAGGAAGATCAATCGTCCTTTGTCAGAGAAAGGAGAGACATAACTTGTGAGGTACGTCGATCGATGGGGGGGGGAATAGTTAAAGTCGACCTAGGTATATGTTGGGAGATCGATCGGTATACATGCATGTGTGTGTTAGAAGCAAATGAGGCACGGGGAGAAGGATGGAGAGAGAGGGATGCATCTAGGAGGTGGTGCGAGAGTCATACTATATCGAGGGGGAGAAGTGTGCGAGTACGAGATCGATGAAAAGAGTGGTGGGAGTGAGGCATGGATGGTGATAAGAGAAGAGGGGAAGCTTGTGTTTTGTGCTAGGCACACCTGGCTAGAGAGGCATATCGATCGATGTGTGCCGTAAAGAAGGAGCTGGGGGGCCTACACACACCGTGGGTGAACGACCTAAAGTGAAAAGACGAATTTGCGCGATGGAGCTAGAGAATGCTGAGGGAGGGTTAGAGGGATGCGGGCGTCTGCATGCACGAGAGAAAGTTAGCGCTAGCTAGCTACAAAGATAAGAGGATTGTGTGGGTGTAAAAGACGAACAGAGATCATACTTCATTATAAAAAGCGAATTCGGATATTTGAAGAATTTATCATAGTGTTTTAAATCGACGCATGTGTGAATATATATAACGGTGATACACATGGTGTGGTTATGAACATGTTATACTACATATAATATATTTTATCTCTACTCTTATAGAAAACGGACTTGTTGATGATGGTGCCATCCTGAAATATAGGCCGTCCGATTTATATCTGGCGGATAGGAAGGAAACTATGGCAATTTTGAAAAAAGATACCCACACCCCTCTCCATATTTGCAAATTAGGCCTCCCCTTGATCATGTTGATGTTCTATGGAACGCATGGGCATCTTGCTAGTACTACGTATAACATATAGAACATTGATCATAATTTGGGCTAATGTGTGGCTTTTGCAACTCAGGTCTAAATACTTGTCATAATGTAGGGGGCGGGGCACTATACTATGTGTGATAAACACGGTGTACACGTATGGAACATGGTTTAGATTATGAATATATAGTTAGTACATCAAATGTACTACTATTTGGAATCAACATCAAGTGTATTCAAAAAATAGAATTCGAGTTCATGTAGTACACATAGTTCATATCTATCTCTATAGTAATCATGTGGTGTGTTATTAAGGTAATACACGAATGATGGTTGAAGTTGGCAACAATCATGATTGTAGATTTGTTATTGAAAAAGAGAAACGAATTCAAATTCAGTTCGATTTGCAGCGGTAGTATAGACATTTGGAATGCACTAAAATGTTGGTATGAGTAGGTTACATGCATTATACAGCAAGCGAAAAAATTTAATTGGACATAACATGGATTCATACTACCGAATAGCATTTAATTGCACTAAATTGTTGGTATGAGTAGCTTTAAATAGCATTTTTATAGTAAAACGGGGCAAGACTCTCTCTTTGTGTGGTGTGAATAGTTTTATTTTTTCGTTTTATTTTTGGTTGAGGGAAGTGCGAATTGATTTGGTATGTACAAGTACAATATTACACATTAGGCTTGTCCCTAAAATTCAACCCGCGCCTTGTTATATCCCGAAAATTCAGATATCGTGCTCCCAAAACTGGCGCCTTCACAACCCGCGCCTTGCTATCCCGAAATTACAACGCGCGCGAAAACTCCCTCCAGCTACCAAATCCCGACACGCGAAATCCCCCTTCTAACCCTGAGTCGAAAGGGCCGCTAGTTCAAATCGGTGCGGGGTACTTTTGTAACACACCCTACATTTTGGACAAGCGCGTCCCTAAGTCATGGTTCACCCCCTCCCATCGCCTCCTTTTTGCCATTCGAAATCCCATGCCGCCATAACCTCTCCGCTCCAGCCGTGAAACCCCACCCTCCTCCGTCTGCCACCTCACCGCTGCCCAGCCGGAGCCTCTTCCCCGATGACGTCGTCCACCGCAACAGCTCGACGTCCCTCGTCCACCTCCCCGGATGAGGATCCGTCGTCCATCTCGTCGTCCCGCCGGTTCAGCCACCCCGTCCTCCACCTCCAAGGAGCTGCTCCGATGATCGCCTCATCTATCGCGGCTGATCCATCCCCGCAGCGCCGCCTTAACTTGCTCCACTGGAACCGCAACATCCTCACCGACTCCTAGGACGAAGCCGAGGCCTACTCGGCGCCACCAAAGAGGTTGTACACTCATCGCATCGCACCTTCTCCTTAGCTCGACCTCCCGGCGCCGACGGTGCTCCATCCCGCACCCCCATGGAGCGGCTACCTTGAAGCCGGCGACGCGGGCGGCATCTCCACGACGGCTCTCCCCCAGTGTGAGGCCCCTTCGGCGGCGGCGGCCATACCAGCCGGATCTGCTACTGCTGCTCCGACTCTCGCTCGCTCGCTCGCGCTGCTGCTGCTGCTCCGGCTCTCGCTCGCTCGCGCTGCTGCTGCTGCTCTCCCCCTTGCTCGTCCTGCTGCTTTGCTCCGATTTAGCTACACTTCAGTCGACTGAATCGACTTTTGGGTCAGTCGATTTTCAGGGGGTGGGGGGGGCTCGCCGGAGTTAAGGAAGAACCACCCGCAGCGGGGACGGGGGCTCACCGGAGAGGTACCCCACTATCTATCTTAGGGTTCAGGGTGGGGGCGGGGGCCTATAGGGCTGGCCGGGGCGGCGGCGGACCGGCCGTGGGGAGTTGTTTCGGGGCGGCGAGGCGGCGCTGGGGCCGGCGGCGAGGCCCGTGGTGGCTGGCGGCTCAGGGGGGTGCAGGTTGAAGATGAACTGCAGGCCCTCCCTAAACTACATGTCAAGTGCCTCTCTGCTACCATTGCGTTCAGTTTCGACAGTAACATTCAGATTCCACAGTAAATTTCAGTTTCGACAGTTAAGTTCAGAGTCAATAGTTTTTACCCCATCTGTTGTAGTCAGGTGGTTTTTGGTGATGAAAATTTTACATCTATTTTACATCATCTATTGGAGATGCTATTAGAATCCCACTTGAGATTGACGATGTCTGTCTTGTGCTGCTTCAGCCTTGACGTCTTACGGCTCACCAGGGTTGCTTCAGCCTTGACGTCTTACAGCACATATCGAGGAAGCAATGAATAGTATCTTTGTCTAATATCTGGTTCACCTAGGGTATGCCTATGTTGTTCATCTTGGGTGGGAAACAAATAGTAAAGCAATCATCATCTGTCTTTTTATTAAATTAAAGCAATCATCAGCCTGCTATCATTATTTTTGGATCCATCCACTGGTTGTTACCATCACTCTAAATTTCTGCATGCTCTCCTTACATAATCTCACCATATTTTTTTCGTATGCATGTCAGATATTGTACACAGTCATGTTGAACATGTAGAGAAAACGAGAAGAGTTTTGCGCGGCAATACAATGTCATGCAGACATCGCTCCATGGTGGGTTCAATGGCAAACCCTCCCCGCCCCTCTCTAGATTGTAATCCAGAGGAAGATATCTGTTCTGAGGCGGATTCAGACGCCGCTGACCACTCCTATTTACCCCCAAGGTGTTTGCTCTACCTTGGCATGATGATGTTAGTCATATCATGCATATGTTGCCTTGCAGTGCCTACTTTTGACATCATATATGTCATCTGCTTAGTTTAGAGATGTTCTGTAATGCCACCTGTTTAGTTTCTATATCATATATGGGAATTGTGCAGTCTCATGTCTTTTAGCCAGCCATAATATACGTGAAATGTGCAATGCCATCCTGTTTAACCAGGCATCATATATTTGAATGATATCTTGCCCATCCTTTTCTTTATTACATTTCCATTTGTTGACAATGTTTGTACATTAAACTACTCTTCCTGTGAATCAGCCATTTGGGTGGGAGATTGAAAAATCTGGAGTGAAAACAAGGCCTTCAGCGCAGACAGTGCTACCTGTCGAAGCAGATCTCTTGTTGGGTCCCGATAGCTCCTCAGAGATGGATTCAGAGACAGATGACCAGTCCTATTCCCCCACCGAGGTGTATGCTCTAACTTGGCACGGTTATACTGCTCATATCATGCATATGGTGTCTTGCATGCATAGATTAGACATCATATACACAATATTCAACACCATGTTCTTAGTTCAGACATCATATCTAATGCCCTCTGTTTAGCATATAAATCACATATGTGAATTAAATGATGCGATCCTGATTACTTAGATAACATGTAGGTGAATTATGTCATGCGATCCTGTTTAGTTATTCATCATATCTTTGAATTATGTTATGCTATGCTATCCAGTTTAGATAGACATCATATATGTGAAATTATGTCATGCTATCCGTTTTAGTTAAACAATATACATGTCAACTATTTCATGCCCTCTTTTTCCACACTATCTATTGCATCTGTCTCTCATACAATGTCTATACATTCAACTATGTTTCCTGTTTATCAGCCATTTGAATTGGAGCGGGTGATGCCAGCATCTAGCGGACTAAAAACACGGTCTTCAAATAAAACAGTGCTACCTCTTGGTGGAGATAGCACCCCGGTTGTACATGCACGAGAACCATCCCTACCACACATAACCCAAACTCTCGCAGATTGTACCCCTACTGCGATGGACAGAGAACCAGCTTCACCCAATCTAACCCCAACCCCAGCAGATAGTAACCCAGTTCCTGTTGACACAGCACCATCTCCACCACAGAGCTCCCAAACAAGAGCAGTTAGTAAGGCAGCTCCAGTGCCCAAAGGGCCAGTACTACCACGGCGAACCCCAACTCCACCAGTTAGTACGCCTATTCCTGTGGAGGAAGCACAACCAGCTATTTGTATAGCATCTATCGCATTTGATGTTGTTAAATCGTATGTGTGTATCTTCCCATCTTGGAAGTATTATACTGAAGATGAAGGAAAATGCCAGTTGCAGGTGTTTGTCCAGGAGTTATGTGTAAGTAATGTTATTCATGGCAATTACTTTGCTTTGTCCCATACATCCTACCTCCATGATGGTTATAATATAGCAAATTTTCCCATTTTTCTCTATAGAGAAGGACCGATTTGGAAACTCAGGATGAGGTAACCTGTGCTAATACCTCTGCTATCTTCAAGAATGCTTGGTGGCAGTATCGGAATTACCTGAAGAAAGTGTGCTTCACCGGCAAAGAAACTCATCAAATTCCCTTACGTTCTCCTAAGACACATTTACTGGACGATGACTGGGAACGCCTTGTTCTGTACTGGTCCCAACCAAGAATGTGGTAAGGTCTATGAGCTCATTTTCTATTTTTAAGTACTATATTCTTGCATCTTACTGTACTCTGTTTATGTAGAACAAGTGCCTAAACCTGAAGAACAACTGTTCTAATTTAAGATTCCATTGCTATCATAGTTCAAAAAAGCGCTAGGCGTTAATTGTGCGTTTTGCCACCGCCTTGCGCTTTACTGACCAAAGTGCATGCTTATCCGCAGTTATGCACAGATTAAGCGTAGTTACACGCAATGCGTTTCGCCAACGCCTAGAGCCTAGACGCGCTTAAGCGCTCGCTTAGGCGCACCTTTTTTAACTATGATTGCTATCGTGCATACTACTTTGCTCTTGTATCACTGTATTACTCATACAAACTTATTTTTAAATTGAAGGATCCAATCGAAACTTCAATGGCACAGCAGGTATGTTCACGCATGTTTCTTTAACAGGCTTTCTCTTATCAATAGCTCTGTTGATTTCAATTTCAATTGTGTATAGAGTTGACTTCTCATATCATGCACATTACTAGCATCACAACAGAGCCAATAGTGTGGTTGTACATGTAGACTCGTGGTACCCATCTGAAATCTTGTTGTGCCGTGTAGTTTCCCACGCTTTGTATTCTTTCACTACTACTTTGTCTTGAACTGATATGATTTGAACCGTGTCTCTATTTTGATTTGGCAAGACAATGCAGTGACCATATTGTTTGATGCTTTTATTATGTACTAGTACTTGGCAATAGAAGACTTGGTAGTTTAATCCTATCCACCTTACTAATGAATTGGTTCACCAAAATGAGTTTCATATACTAATACATGCTAAACTGTTATGTGTCTGCTTGTTTCTTCTTTTAGAATGCTGACAGAATATTGGGGAAGAGTGCTTTATTAAGCAATGGTAAAGGAAGTAATGCACATAAGGTTCAGGATAGTGACACATCCTTGTTGGTCTCCAACAAAGCTGATAAAACAGCTAAGGAAGACTATCTCGAAGACAGTGAGACAACCCCAAAGTCCTGTCTTGGTTTAGTGTTGGAGTTACTGGCCACTACCGCTTGCACAAGCTATTCAAACTCACTGTCTAAATCAGTTCGGTTTCTTGAGTCTCAACTACAAGCTGAAAGACATCGATCATCTGTGCTACGACAAGAAGCGGAAGGACTGCGGAAGTCCCTAGAGCATTCAGATGCATACTTTCTGGTGCAACAGCAAGCGTTGGAGGATTTTAGCGCCAAATAGGACAAAGCTAATAAGCTTGCTAAGCTTATTGCCAGCATGGTGGATACCACGTTTCTTGAGCTCTTATGAAGTTGTTTCAATTATGCTCTTGTTTTGCTGCCGCGTTTATTTGCACTGGTGGCCAATTTTGACGGCCAGTGTATGTAATATGCTGCTTTGTTCCCTATATTTGCAATGGTGGCGAACTTTGATGCCAAGTGGATGTAATATGTGTAATAGCAGTAATAGGCTAGCGTTAATTGCTTGCTTATTTATTTCCTTATTATCTTGTTTAGTTGTTTGCTTGTAGTCACTGCAGTTCTTTTTCTGTGTTTTTCTGGTGGCCACAATAACCTATTTTTGGAAACTAGGCCAAAATAATCATGGCAACACACGGACTGTTGTAACCATGGGCCTCCTGCGGGCCGTATGATCCATGGGCCTTCTACGGGCCGTAGGATCCATTGGCCTTCTATACGGGCCGTAGGATCCATGGGCCTTCTACGGGCCGTACGATCCATGGGCCTTTTACGGGCCGTAGGATCCATGGGCCTTCTACGGGGCGTATCGTCATTTCGCCAATCATGGGCCATACTATTCGTGGACAATAACGGGCCGTTTATTGGCCGTATTTGATAACTCTATGAAAACAGCCCAACGGGTTTTTTTCCGACATGAAAACGCCCCAACGTATTAACGGGCCACAAACGGGCCGACTGTAACCACAGGCTGAATTTGGCCCACAAGCAGAAAATGACAGTAACGGGTCGTAAGTAACCGAATGCTGGAAATGGGCCCAAGAATAAATGGGCCCTGAGAAGGCCGAAAGATATCATGGGTTGGAAACGGCCCAACGGAATAATGGGCCGTTAATGGGTATAAAGTGATACACTGTTCATTACGGGCCAGTTTTACCACGGGTCGTTAAGGGGCCGAGGGTTACTAAGGGCCTCATATGGGCCGAAAGATGTCATGGGCTGGAAGTTAAAACGGGCAGGAATTATATTGGACGGCCCAGATGACGCTACTGGGCCTAATTCGGATAGGCCATAAACGGGCCCTAGGATAGCGGGTTGTAAATGGGCTATATGCGAACAGGCCGTTAACAGGCTTGCCGTGGGCCGGCCCGCCACCTTTTGACCAAGTCAAATGGGCCGGCCTTTTCACAGGAATGGGCCTCTGTTGGGCCGTGCCACGTGTCGGCGTATCATAAGCGCTTTGGGTCCAATGAGTGGATGACATCTATCCCAACGGTGATCCGACACGTGTTTCCTCCAGCCAATGAGGATTTTAACGTGGAAAATCCCCATTGGTCGGGGCTGTTAACGGGTTATTGGATCCAAAACCGGACCCGATAGCTTAACGGCGTTCCGTTACGGTGGATGCCACGTGTCGGTCACCCTTGACGAAAGAACTTCTATGACGCGCGATTTATCGTCATGGAAGTGCACACTTCCGTGATGATAGTTTTGGTAATGTCATGGAACACTTCTACGACAGCACAGGTATGACTATCTTGATTCTGTCATAAATTTGTCATGGATGTACATGCATGACAGAAAACGTGACCTACTGTGACAAACACGTATCATCACGGAAGTGTATTTTTTGTAGTGTTGCAAAAATCTATTAGTTATCGAAACGAAGTACTACGCGCATGCTCCTAGGGGGATAGATTGGTAGGAAAAGACCATCGCTCGTCCCCGACCGCCACTCATAAGGAAGACAATCAATAAATAAATCATGCTCCGACTTCATCACATAACGGTTCACCATACGTTCATGTTACGGGAATCACAAACTTTAACACAAGTATTTCCCAAATTCACAACTACTCAACTAGCATGACTCTAATATCACCATCTTCATATCTCAAAACAATCATAAAGAATCAAACTTCTCATAGTATTCAATGCACTTTATATGATAGTTTTTATTATACCTATCTTGGATGCTCATCACATTAGGACTAATTTTATAGCCAAAGCAAACTACCATGCTGTTCTAAAGGACTCTCAAAATAATATAAGTGAAGCATGAGAGATCAATAATTTCTATAAAATAAACCACCACCGTGCTCTAAAAGATATAAGCGAAGCACTAGAGCAAAATTATCTAGCTCAAAAGATATAAGTGAAGCACATAGAGTATTCTAATAAATTCCTATTTATGTGTGTCTCTCCAAAAGGTGTGTACAGCAAGGATGATTGTGGTAAACTAACAAGCAAAGACTCAAACCATACAAGACGCTCCAAGCAAAACACATATCATGTGGTGAATAAAAATATAGCCTCAAGTAAAGTTACCGATGGACGAAGACGAAAGAGGGGATACCTTTCGGGGCATCCCCAAGCTTAGGCTTTTGGTTGTCCTTGAATTTTACCTTGGGGTGCCTTGGGCATCCCCAAGCTTAGGCTCTTGCCACTCCTTATTCCGAAATCCATCAAATCTTTACCCAAAACTTGAAAACTTCACAATACAAAACTCAACAGAAAATCTCATGAGCTCCGTTAGTATAAGAAAACAAATCACCACCTAAAGGTACTGTAATAAACTCATTCTTTATTTATATTGGTGTTAAACCTACTGTATTCCAACTTCTCTATGGTTCATACCCCCCTATACTAGCCATAGATTCATCAAAATAAGCAAACAACACACGAAAACAGAATCGGTCAAAAACAGAACAGTCTGTAGCAATCTGTATCAAATGTATACTTATGTAACTCCAAAAATTCTGAAATAAATTGGTGGATGTGATAAATTTGTCTATTAATCATCTTCAAAAAGAATCAACCTAAAATCACTCTCCAGTAAAAAAAGGCAGCTAATCTCGTGAGCGCTAAAGTTTCTGTTTTTTACAGCAAGATCATAAAGACTTCACCCAAGTCTTCCCAAAGGTTCTACTTGGCACAAACACTAATTTAAAACATAAAAATACATCTAAACAGAAGCTAGATGAATTATTTATTACTAAACAGAAACAAAAATAAAATTGGGTTGCCTCCCAACAAGCGCTATCGTTTAACGCCCCTAGCTAGGCATAAAAGCAAGAATAGATCTAGGTATTGCCATCTTTGGTATTGGGAAAGAAAAGAGAAAATTTCTTATCTATAGCATTTATATTTATATTTTGAGAAAGCACGTGGCCATTAATGGTGGAATAAAGATTAAGCACGCTACGGAAATTTGCATCTAAGCTAGCCTTCATCTCTTTGATAATTTCATTTTGATAAAAGCACAAAAGAGAGGTAGATTCAACCTTCTCACTCATGGGGTGCCCAAATATGGTTTTCAACTTTCCATAGGTATCTATGGCATCCCCCTCAACAAAACCTTCTTCAAAATAGAATCTAGAACTTGCTTGAACGAAGAGGGTAAGCCAACATAAAAGCTTTTTAGGTATATCTTAATTTGATATTGGGGCACATAGCTGGCTCGGATCCTTAATAGCCTATCCTAAGCATCTTTCAAAGACTCATCAAGTAAATAACGAAATAATCCGGGATCATCTTCATCGAAATTATTCAAACCCTCATTGATAACCCCGGTAGGTCTTTCCATAGCATCATTATTTATGAGCTTAGAGAGGACAGAGGGACTATCCAAAGTACTAAAACCCGGGAGAGAACCCTTAGCCCTTTTTGATTCGGCCATGGCGAAAGAAAAGCAAACGGGAGAGGGGCGAAGAAAAGGCAAAGGTGAAGTGGGGGAGAGGCAAATGGCAAATAATGTAATGCGAGGGAGAAGAGTTTGTGATGGGTACTTGGTATGTCTTGACTTGTGCGTAGATCTCCCCGACAACGGTGCCAGAAATCCTTCTTGCTACCTCTTGAGCATGCGTTGGTTTTCCCTTGAAGAGAAAAGGGTGATGCAGCAAAGTAGCGTAAGTATTTCCCTCTGTTTTTGAGAACCAAGGTATCAATCTAGTAGGAGACTACACGCAAGTCCCTCGTACCTGCACAAACAATCAAGAACCTTGCAACCAACATGATAAAGGGGTTGTCAATCCCTTCACGGCCACTTGCAAAAGTGAGATCTGATAAAGATAATAAGATAAATATTTTTGGTATTTTTGTGGTATAGATTGGAAAGTAAAGATTGCAAAATAAACAATGATAGAAATAGCTAGTTGATAGGAAAATAATATGATGGAAAATAGACCTGGGGCCATAGGTTTCACTAGTGGCTTCTCTCAAGATAGCATAATCTACGGTGGGTGAACAAATAATTGTCGAGCAATTGATAGAAAAGCGCATAGTTATGAGAATATCTAGGCATGATCATGTATATAGGCATCACGTCCGTGACAAGTAGACCGGAACGATTCTGCATCTACTACTATTACTCCACACATCGACCGCTATCCAGCATGCATCTAGAGTATTAAGTTCATAAGAACAGAGTAACGCATTAGGCAAGATGACATGATGTAGAGGGATAAACTCAAGCAATATGATATAAACCCCATCTTTTTATCCTCGATGGCAACAATACAATACGTGCCTTGCTGCCCCTGCTATCACTGGGAAAGGACACCGCAAGATTGAACCCAAAGCTAAGCACTTCTCCCATTGCAAGAAAGATCAATCCAGTAGGCCAAACCAAACTGATAATTCGAAGAGACTTGCAAAGATATTAAATCATGCATATAAGAATTCAGAGAAGAATCAAATATTGTTCATAGATAATCTTGATCATAAACCCATAATTCATCGGATCTCGACAAACACACCACAAAAAGAATTACATCGAATAGATCTCCAAGAGAATCGAGGAGAACATTGTATTGAGATCCAAAGAGAGAGAAGAAGCCATCTAGCTAATAACTATGGACCCAAAGGTCCGTGGTAAACTACTCACACATCATCGGAGAGGCTATGGTGTTGATGTAGAAGCCCTCCGTGATCGATTCCCCCTCCGGCGGAGCGTCGGAAAAGGCCCCAAGATGGGATCTCACGGGTACAGAAGGTTGCGGCGGTGGAAATAGGGTTTCGTGGTGCTCCTGGATGTTTTCAGGGTATATGAGTATATATAGGCGAAAGAAGTAGGTCGGTGGAGCCACGAGGGGCCCACGAGGGTGGGGGCGCGCCTACCCCCTGGGCGCGCCCTCCTACCTCGTGGCCGCCTCGTTGCTTCCTTGACGCCCACTCCAAGTCTCCTGGATTGCGTCTGTTCCCAAAACGATCCTCACGAAGGTTTCATTCCGTTTGGATTCCGTTTGATATTCCTTTCTGCGAAACACTGAAATAGGCAAAAAAACAGCAATTTGCACTGGGCCTTCGGCTAATAGGTTAGTCCCAAAAATAATATAAAAGTGCATAATAAAGCCCATTAAACATCCAAAACAGATAATATAATAGCATAGAACAATCAAAAATTATAGATACGTTGGAGACGTATCAGCGGCCGTCGTGGCCGCAAGCCGCAGCAGCAACAGTCGGCCGCCCAGGGCGGGCCCCCCGCCAGCAGCCGCAGCCGCTCCAGCCGGCGCCCTGGCAGGCTGGCCAGAACCCCAGGACGGGGGTTGTCCACGCGTACTCCATGCCCGTAGCACGCGCCCCCGTCCCCGGCTTCTTCGGCGCCCGCCCGACCACTAATCAGGCGCTTCACGTGGCCCCTCAGCCGTACGCGCCCGCACTGCCTTACGACCCCTCCGTGCCTTAGGGGGCGCCTTCGGCCGGCGGGTACCCCCCGCTCCTCGCCGCGCCACCACCACAGCCGCAGCCGTCGGCTCCGGCGCTTCCACCGGCGCCCTGGGATCCCGCGCTCCTCGCAGCTCTCCACTCCGCTTCCACGTCGCAGCAGTACACCGGTGGTGGTGACTCGTACATGGACGCGGGAGCCATGGCTCACATGGCCTCCAACCCTGGTAACCTTCTCGCGGCCCACCCCGTTAACACCGCTGCTCGCATTACCGTGGGTGACGGTTCTTCCATGCCTATTACTCATGTTGGTCATGCTGCTTTTCCATCTAACTCCATGCCGTTATCCCTTTCTAATATACTTGTCTCTCCTGACATTATTAAAAACCTTGTTTCTGTTCGTTCTTTTACACGTGAAAATCCCGTCACCGTTGAATTTGACATGTTTGGCTTTTCTATTAAGGATGCCTATACCCGGATGGTGCTCCATCGATGTGACAGCCCCGACGAGCTCTACCCGGTCCACTCATCCACTTCCTCCGTCGCTGCACCCATGGCGCTTTCCACTGGAGTGGACCTTTGGCATGCTCGACTAGGACATCCCAACCCAGCCACCCTTCGTCATATTCTTCGGAGTTTTTCCTTCACGTGTAATAAGATCGACGATCACACTTGTCATTCCTATCGTCTCGGCAAACATGTTCGTCTTCCATTTAGCACTTCATCGCATGTTGCATCATACCCGTTTGAGTTAATTCATATTGATGTTTGGACCTCTCCTGTTGCAAGTAACACGGGCTATCTTTATTATCTTGTTATACTTGATGATTTTTCGCATTATGTGTGGACCTTCCCGTTGCGGCGAAAGTCGGATGCTGTTGCCACTCTCACCGCCTTCTACTCTTATGTCTCCATGCAGTTTGGACGTCCCATCCATGCGTTGCAAACAAACAATGGGAAGGAGTTTGATAATCTTGCCATCCGCAACCTTCTCACCACACACGGCACGATCTTTCGTCTCACTTGCCTGTATACTTCACAACAGAATGGCCACGTTGAGCGCGTGCTTCGCACTCTTAATGACTACGTCCGCACGCTTCTTTTTCATGCCAACGTGCCACCACGGTTTTGGCCCGACGCGCTTGCCACCGCATCACTACTCATTAACATTCGTCCTTGTCGCACTCGTGGGAATTTTGCACCTCATCACCTCTTGTTCGGCACGCCACCCTCCTACGATGAGCCACGCATCTTCGGTTGCCTGTGCTACCCTAGCATCGCTTCCACTACTCCGCATAAAGCTCGCTCCTAGGTCCTTGGCCTGCATCTTTCTCGGCTATCCACCCAACACCAAAGCCTACCGCTGCTATGATCCTATCTCACATTGGTGATCACTTCCTGACACGTTTACTTTGATGAGATGGTTTTTCCGTTTCAGCAGGGACCTTCGGATGTTGCGGCCTTGCCTGCTCCCGGTGGTTCTACGGTGAGCTTTCCCGGTGAGGCCACTCAAGAGCATCTCTTGGGCCGCCTCTCGGCTTTCAGGGCGCCCCTCGCGCCACAGGTCGAGTCCCTCCCCGTCTGGCTGCCTCAGGGGCCGCGCCCCTCCTCGGGTCGGCATCCCCGCCCCCGGCGTCTCCGGCGTCTTCGGCGCCCCTCACGCCCTCGGCGTCTACGACGCCCTGGGCGACCCCCTCGGCTTCGCCCGCGGCCTCGGAGGCGGCGGGTTCTTCATCATCCTCACCCGCCGCCGACCCGGACCCGCTGCCCCGCCCGATGACTCGCTCTCGGCCTGGCACTCTTCGCCCGAGCACGCGGTATACCAGCGATGAGTATCTTCTCGCTGCTTCCGCCTCTGAGTCGTCCCCTCTCCCATCGTCAGCTCGAGCAGCCCTCCGGGATCGTCATTGGCTCGCTGCGATGCAGGAAGAGTTCGACGCTCTCTAATGGAACCGCACCTGGCAGCTCGTCCCTCGGTCGCCTCGTGCCAACATCATCACGGGCAAGTGGGTCTTCCGTCACAAGACTCATCCGGACGGCACTCTTGAGCGCTACAAAGCTCGCTGGGTGGTTCGGGGCTTTCGGCAACGCGCGGGCATGGACTTCACCGACACTTTTGCCCCGGTTGTTAAACCGAGCACGATCCGCACCGTGTTCCAGTTAGTCGTCTCCCGTGCCTGGCCCTGCATCAGTTGGACGTTTCCAACGCCTTCTTGCACGGCCACCTCGCTGAGCAGGTGTTCTGTGTGCAGCCCACTGGCTTCGTCGACGCCGCGCATCCCGACCACGTGTGCTTGCTCTCCCGTTCCCTTTACGGGTTGAAGCAGGCGCCCCGGGCCTGGTACCAGCGCATCGCCGCGTTCCTGCAGACGCCTGGATTCACATCCACTCGCTCTGATGCGGCCTTCTCGCTCTATCGTGGGCGCTCTGCAGTACCTGGCCCTGACGCGCCTTGGTTTGCAGTATGCTGTTCAGCAGGTCTGTCTTCACATGCACGCTCCATGGGATTCTCACCGGACCTTGGTGAAGCGTATTCTCTGTTATATACGCGGCACCCCGTCCTTGGACTCACGTTGACGGCCTTCGCCTCCATCGACCTCGTCGCCTACTGTGATGCGGACTGGGCTGGTTGCCCGGACACACGGCGCTCCACCTCGGGCTATTGTGTCTACCTTGGGCCATCGCTGATCTCGTGGTCGTCCAAGCGACAACCCACGGTCTCCCGCTCGAGTGCCGAGGCAGAGTATCGGCCAGTGGCTAATGCCGTTGCCGAATGCTCTTGGCTTCGTCAGCTGCTCCAGGAGTTGCTTTGTGAAGTTCACAAGGCCACGCTCGTCTACTGCGACAACGTCTCCGCCGTGTACCTGTCCGCCAACTCAGTCCACCATCGTCGAATGAAGCACATTGAGCTCGACATTCACTTTGTTCGCGAGGAGGTGGCTCTTGGGCGCATCCGGGTCCTTCACGTCCCGATGGCGCAACAATTCGCCGATGTGATGACGAAGGGACCGCCTACTTCCGTTTTCGAGGAGTTCAGGTCCAGTCTTTGCGTCTCCGGCGACGCTTCGACTGCGGGGGGTGTTGAATATATGGCTGTGCATGTATATTGTATACCTTGGCCCACCTCCTAGTCATTGTATGGTTGAGATCGAGGCCCACTTTGTACACCCATATATACGTGCGTTATGCACCGATCAATACATGGAGTTGCATTGTCAAAGTAATCTCTCTCAACACTAAAGTTTTAATAATGGATCAAAACAGTAAAAAAGTCCCAAATGGGTCGCCATGTTTTTTTCGATGTTAAATGGGTCGCCATGTTGAGTGCATCTGGCCATGAGATGACGGATACGAGGCAGACGTCTGTTCGGGTTGGCACCGTTCGAGTTGCCCTTACCCGTTGCAACGGACATGCTTCTTTGTTAGTGCTAGTTAAAAGGAAGTGCTAAAAAGTTAAAAGAAGAAATACCAACAGTCCAGACCGTAGATGCTTCTAGGAACGACCACAGACAGGCTCCGACCCCACATGACAGCGTGGGAGATTATGCCTGGATGGAGAGGAAGAGAGAGAGACGGCAGTGAACTGGTCAGCCGTCAGAGCGACGAGTGAGGCTGGATGGACTGGATTGGGAACGGGATAGGCACGAGCGGAATTCGGCAAACCCAAAACCGTTATCGCCTCCGCCATTGACTCTTCTCTCGAATCCAAAGCGCACGGCACAAAAATCCTCCCGGTAATTTTTTTCATTTCATTCTCGGCGGCCTAGTCCTCTCCCTTTCCCTCCCCATCACCTTGGTCTTCCTCCTCGATTCGATCCGAACCCATCCGATTCGGAAGAGAGGTACTCACTACTTGCCCCAACCATTTCGCGCGATCGAAGCAGGGCGAGCTCGACTTTGCGGCGCTAAATCGTCGGCAGCTAGTATCCCGCGCTGTGTGTTTCCCCCCGTTTGTTTGTGTTCAGGTGTTGGATTCATGGTATTTCGTGGGTTGGGTGGGTAGACCAGCGCTCGGGATTTTGTGGTCGCGTCGACCTTGCCCGTGTTTCGGTTAGTTAAGGTTTTATTTACACTGGCTACTTTCCACTAGCCGGTGAGCTCATGCTCGTGTCTTGGCAGGGTCTGTTGATCTAATCTGTCACTAGTTTAGCTTGGACCTGGTTTGGGTGGGGGCGGGGTAGGACCTAGCGATCCCTTTGATGATTTTTGTCATTCTATCTTTAGACAGTGTGCCGCTCATCAGTTTGCTTGCTGCCAAGCACACCATTGATTCAGATTTGTGTGTTCCTGCTCCTTCCTTGTGTCTTTCTTTCTTTCTTTCTTTCTTTCTTTCTTACACGGCGCGTTTGTCTTTATTTGCATGCTGTGTTTTGCAGGTGGTGATGCCGCTTGTGGAATCGCCTCAATGGCGCCGGAAGGCCACCGATTTCTTCTCTTCATCTAGTAAGTGCAGCCGTACTGTAACCCTCTCTTGCTTTTCTCTAGATCATGCTGTTTTCATGTCTACTCATCTCCAACTGGTGTATAACAACTAAATGTATACCATCGCGACGTTTCAAGTAGGCCATTGTCTCGTGCACTTCTGAAATTACTTGAAATACTGTTTTGTGGAGCACACAATATCTGTGTTCTAGTTATTCATATCGATTTCATACTATCTTGGGACACTGAATGTTGGGTGTGAATGTTTTTGGGGCAGGCTTCAAGCTGAAGCAGGCAGGGCAATCTGCAGGGGATAATATAGCTGATGTTGCCGGTAAGGTTGGAACAGTGGTGAAGAGTCGGTGGGCTATCTTCCAGGATGCTAGACAGCGACCGCCACCACCAGGAGATACTGTGCAGGAGCGCTTCATCTCTGCTGCTGCCAACACTGGAGTGATTCTGAGGAAGGGCATTTCAGAGACAAAGGAGAAGGTCGCGGTGGGAAAGGTCAAAGTTGAAGAGGTCTGTGCCTTGGGGCAAAATTTTACTTAAGTTTTTCTTTCTTCACTTGTAGCTTTAGTTGTTCCATCACAAATATGGAATTTATTATGGTTAAAAAAAAGAAAATATATGGAACGCTATGCTTTCTATGATTCCCAGTGTTACCAAAAAACACTTGGTGAGACTGACTTTTGTGGTTCGGCGTGATTCCTTGCAGGCTGCCAAAAAAACTGCGGACAAAAGCAAAACTATTTTGAACAATATTGAACGCTGGCAGAAGGTTTGTGATTTGAAGTTCTGTTACCTGGCACTTGGCAGTATTATCTCACTTTATTGGGGAAGTATGCTGATTCTTACTTTCTTATTGCTTTTCGCAGGGAGTTGCGAGCAATGACGGTGAGTTTACAGTTCATTGCCTTAAGAATTTATTTGGAATTCATATCTGCCATGGCTTTTAGCGCACCTACTTATATCATACTGGAAGAGTGGAAATTCTGCAGCTCTCAACATATATGTAGCTACATGATTAACATGTTTCTTTGCTTGGCTTATTTTAACAAAATCTTATATGCTATTCTGCATGTGTTGTTGTTCTGTCTGCCGATGATTAATGGTTGACATTTAAACTCATTGGTTGCCAATAACCTTGCCTTGTAAGTTTGCAGTTTTTGGTGTTCCTGTTGAAGCCACTGTACAACGGGAGCAATCTGGTAAAGCTGTGCCTCTGATACTGGTGAGGTGTGCAGACCACTTGGTTATATCAGGTGAAATCGCTGAAATTAACAGACTGGTTTCTTACTACATATTTTGTACTGGATCTGACGGCTGAAATTATCTGATTAGGCTTGAGTAATGAGTACTTGTTCAAATCTGAAGGCGGCAGAAAAGTTCTTCAGCAACTAGTTTCACTTTACAATGAGGGTAAAGGGGCACCCTTGTCACCTGACTCATATTCTAACTTAACTTTTCTAGCAAATTTTGTATTGTGGGTTTTATGAGTTTGTTGTTTGCAGATTCGGGTGCATCTTTGCCTGATGGTGTTAGCCCTATTGATGTAGCTGCACTGATCAAGTGCTACCTTGCCAGCATCCCCGAACCACTTACAACATTTGCTCTTTATGATGAGCTTAAAGATGCGAGGGTTAGCATTGATGATCTTAAGAACATACTGAAGAAGCTTCCAAATGTGAACTACATGACACTAGAATTTGTTACAGCATTGCTACTAAGAGTAAGCCGTAAATCAGCACTCAACAAGGTATGCCTCATCCCTTATTTTGGTACTTTGTCCCTGCATTCTTTTTTTAGCTGTTTCTCTTTTGATGCTTCGGCACTGAAAAAAATTGGAACTAAAAATAGTAAAGTTCAACTTACTGCAGAATGTAAATCTATCAACTGATTGCTGGCATTCAGCAATGACTTTGACAACCACCCTTTAAATTTCATGAAGGACCAACATTGTTATTTTCTGACAAGGAAGGACTAATCTCCACCTAACATTGTTTCTTTACTGTGTACTTAACTAATGGCTCATGCATCACTTAGTCTTAGAAAATGGTATTTGACCTGCCGATTCTTGGTTTATGGTGCTAGTTTATTTTTGGTCTCCTTCTGTAACAACTCTCCAATAACAGCTAGATCTAGGGAAAATACGTTCTACTATCAGGTGTAGTTACAGCCACATCTCATATGCTACAATGTGGTAGTATATCTACTACTTTATCATGTTGAGTATGTTCACATACTATATCTAAGGTTTTCCAAAGCGAGCTACATGAATTTTTTTGCAGGTGAGTCCATAGTTTTTAGTATATTTCAAAAATGACTTAATATTTGTACGTATAAAGCAGTATACTAAAAAATGTACACAATACTTAGAAAGTGGTATATATACTACTGATATATTCTTATATACAATACACCATATTACCCGTACATATACTCAGGTATGATAGATACTACCTAGAATGAATGAAGCATATAATATACTGTACATAATTTAAAGCAACACTCAAATAAGCATGAACTGCCTGTAAAATGTAGTAGAATGTATTCAACACTTAATCCATAAATCACTACTAGTATTTATAGAGTTATCCATGAAACCAAGTTGCTGATTGTATGTAGTAACCTTTTGATCACCGATGAGTGCCATTTCCTGTTTAGACATTACAAATCTTCACTGGGCCGCAATGTAATTGAAATGACTCTTCAACATTAATTTTTTACTCTCCATCTGTAAATTTCAGTCACTTCTTGTCCAATTAGGAACACAAACATGCTCAATGTATTTTAGTAGAAGAGAACATGATGATTCTTGAAAGCACCCTGGCCCCATTCCCCTGGTGGCAATCCTACTGCAACATCAGGCCCAGCCCAACGAAGACGCTGGGCTCCCACCCCCGGTGACAATTTTGCAAAGACCTCAAGCCCAGCCCACCGCAACTTGGCCCAGCGTGGAGCCCCACACGCCAGAAAGCGCCCACCAGGGTCCTAGCCCGCCTGCAGTTGAGCCCTTCGCGTCCCCGCCGATCACCATGCGCCGGTCACGCGCTCGCTCCTCTGCGCCAGGCTCTCTGACGCTGGGTGAATTCCTAGCCGCCGCTACCAAGCACATCGCCGCGGCCCTGCCGACACCAGGGAGGAAACCGCGTAGGCCCCTCAACTTCACCCCCCATCGCGGCCGCTCGGCGGCCACCGCCCACCGCAGAGAGACGTGCGCATGTCTAGATCCTGCGCACCCTGGGGATCATTGGGGCGAATCAGAAGATCACCCCAGCCGAGATGAAGGCCTATGACGGCATGTTTGCGGTGCCCATCCCACTCGCGGTGCTCAAGGCCATTGCCGCGCTGGTCGATCGCGAGATCCCAGCATGCCTGTCCAACCTGCCGATCGCACCGGCACATGTCGAGGTCGCATGCATGACCTAGGTGGTGCCTGCCCCCGCATCCCATCGATCCACTATCCATGGATCACGGCCTTAAGATTGCTGTGTGGAACGTGTGTGGCCTGAACACGCGTAGCCGGCGTGTCGCCATCCGCTCGCTGCTGGACACCGCCGCCGCCTCCATTGTATGCTTGCAGGAAACTAAGATGGAGTTTCTCTGTTCGTCTATTGTTCTTGACACTCGGTTCAGAATTTGATGATTACACTTACCTCCCGGCACTTGGCATGCGGGGTGGCATCCTGCTGGCTTGGAAGAGCAGGGTCGTGACTACCACGGACCCATTGTTCACCACAAATGCCCTCTTGGCCAGAGTGGCCACGGCCTCGGGCACCCCCTGGTGGCTATCGGTCGTGTATGGACCCCAAGATGACGCGGACAAAATTGCGTTCTTGCTAGAGCTGCGGGAGATTCGCGCGGCTTGCCTGGGCCATGGATGCTTTGCGGTGACTTCAACCTCATCCTGTGTGACGAGGACAAGAACAACAGCAACTTGAACCGGCGCATGATGGGTAGGTTCCGCCGCCTCGTCAACGACCTCGCGCTTAAGGAGGTCTACCTCAACGGGCGCCGCTTCACGTGGTCGAATGAGCAGTCCCCTTCCACCATGGTGCATCTGGATCGTGTGCTTTGCACCTCAGACTGGGAGGATGCACACGGCGAGTGTCATCTTCGCTGCCTCGCGTCCGTCGTTTCGGACCACTCCCCCTTGCTGCTGGACCGCTCTCCCATGCCCGCGGCGCATAGACGTTTTCACTTCGAGGACTTCTGGTTGAGGTTTGATGGTTTCCACGACACTGGCAGCGGCTTGGGGCTCGGTTCATGACTCGGACCCTTTTCATCGCTTGATGTTGCGCCTTCAAGCTACAGCCCGTAGGCTTACCAGCTGGAGCGCCAAGTCGACCGGCAATATTCGCGACAAGTTGGCGATCTCTCGGGAGCTCATATCGCGCTTCGACAAGGCCCAGGAGGATCGCGCACTTTCACCGGAGGAAGATTGGGTGCGAAAGCGCCTCAAGGTCTCATATCTTGGCGTCGCTTCGGTGGAGCGTACCGTCGCTAGGCAGCGCGCCTGCATTGCCACGCTCAAGGACGGCGACGCCAACACGGGCTTCTTCCACCGGCAGTGGCTCTTTCCGTCGACAGAAGAATCGGATCTTCAGCTTGGCCGTGGATAGGCACGTGCTCACCGACCAGGACGCGATGGCGCAGGCTGCTTTCGCGCACTTTGATGGGATCCTGGGCAGGGTCGTCAACCGTGATCTCACACTTGACTTGGAGGGGCTCATTGAGCCTTGCGACCTGTCGAGTCTGGACGCTCCTTTCAGCATGGAGGAGGTATGGGACGCGATCAAATGCCTCCCCGCTTGCAAGGCACTGGGGCCCGACGGGTTTACTGCCGAGTTCTTGCGGGCTTGCTGGACCATTGTTCGGCAAGACTTTATGGATGTCTTCCAGCAGCTGTTCGAGATGAGAGGCCGTGGCTTTGGCAAGCTCAACCAAGCCCTCATGACCTTGCTGCCCAAACGAGCCGACGCCCAGCAGCTGCGTGACTACCGTCCGATCTGCTTGATACATCTTGTGGCCAAGATTTTCACCAAGGTCCTATCTTTGCGGCTTGCTCCCAGACTGGATAGCTTGGTCAGCCGCAACCAGAACGCGTTCATCACCGGCCGGAGCCTTCACGACAACTTCATTCTCGTGAGGCAATCTCTCAAGATGCTACACCAACTCGGGGCCCCGCGGATCATGCTTAAGCTCGACCTCACGCGCGCCTTTGACTCCATATCTTGGCCATTCGTCTTCGAGGTTTTGCGACAATATGGATTCGGGGAAAGATTCCGGGACCGCAATGGCCTGCGACAGGGCGCTCTATGCCCCCCCCCCAAGCTGTTTGTTCTCGCTGTGGACACGCTCGGGCGGCTGATGCGCCGCGCTCTCGACGCTGGCATCTTGCAGCAGTTACATCCCCGACGCCCAATCCTGGCGATCTCCCTCTATGCTGACGATGTGATGCTCTTCTGCCATGCTACACCGGAGGATGTAGCCGCCGTCAAGGGTATCTTGACCCTGTTCGGCAAAGCGAGTGGGCTGCTGGTTAACTATGCGAAGAGCTCTGCCACCGTCCTGCACAGCGACCTACAGGGACACGAGGTGATCGCCTAGTTGGGCTGCCCGGTGGTGCATCTACCCATCACCTACCTTGGCATCCCGCTGACGACGCGCCGGCCTTCCGCCGCCCAGTTACAGCCCCTCGTCGATACGGTGGCTGCCAGACTCCCTACCTGGAAGGCGTGGCTCATGAACAAAGCTGGGCATCTTGCCCTCGTCAAATCGGTCCTCAACGCGTACCAGTTGATAGCGTTC
>NC_057799.1:226023300-226078894 GCF_018294505.1 Triticum aestivum
GAAGACGATCAAGCAATTGGAGAAGATCCAGAGAGGCTTCTTGTCGGCTGGGCGAGCCATTGCCAGCGGTGGTCGCTGCCATGTCAATTGGCGCCATGTGTGCCGGCCCCTCGAGTATGGTGGACTAGGGGTCCGTGACCTGGAGCGCGCTGGTCTCGCGCTGCGTCTACGCTGGTTGTGGTTTGCCCGCGTTGATCCGGACCGTGCTTGGCAAGGCCTCGACCTGCAGTTCTCGCACGAGGAGCGCGCGCTATTCTTCGCCTCCACTACCATGATCATTGGGAATGGCTCGACGGCGCTGTTTTGGGAAGATTGGTGGGCAGTCCGTCTGTGAGGTCACCCCTCTGCTCTACCAATGCATTCCCAAACGACGACACAAAGTCAGGACGGTGGCAGATGGGCTGGCAGGTAACTCTTGGGCGCATGATATACAGGGGATCCTGGGCCTGCACGAGATCGGCCAATACTTGCTGCTTTGGCAAGCAGTGTGTCACACCACCCTGACGAGCGAGCCGGATCGCTTGCTCTGGAGGTGGACTGCCAACGGCATATACTCGGCGCGCTCGTGTTATGCGGCCAGTTTTCAGGGATCCACACGTTGCCCTTCCTGGCAGTTGGTCTGGAAGAGCTGGGCGCCACCACGGGTTAAATTCTTCCATTGGTTGGCCGCCCAGGATCGCTGCTGGACTACTGAAAGGCTTGGGCGACGCGGTTTGCAGCATCACCCTCGATGCCTTCATTGCGACCAGGCCATGGAGACTATTCAGCACCTGTTCCTGGCCTGCCCCTTTGCTCGCCAGACCTGGCATATCATCCTTGACTGGCTGCATATTCCGGCCCCAATTCCAAATCAGAAACCCATGGTCATGGAGTGGTGGCTGCACGCGAAAGAGCTCACGCCACCTGCGCACCGGAGGCCCTCAAGTCCATCGCGCTTCTTGTTCCCTGGATGTTATGGAAGCACAGGAACGGGCGTGTCTTAGACAACACCACGCCATCCTTGGAATTGCTAGTGGATAGGATCAAGGACGAGACCCGATGTTGGGCTAAGGCTGGACCCAGGGGCTTTGGGTTGTTCTGCCCACAACCTGGGACGTCCATTGATAGTTTGTATGACTCTGTAACGCTCACCTCCTAGGAGGCCTGTTCTACCTTTCCCATGAAATGAAATGCAAAGGTCCTTTGCGTTTTCTCGAAGAAAAAAAAGAATGTACACAGAAATGAGTTCACTAGATAATTCTTTCAGTTCCATCTGGTTTGATAGACCACATTGTACAACTTTCCACAGTTAGGTTCTTCACAGTTAGTAATTTCTATAGTATAGACTGCTTGTGGAACTTGCGGGTTTGTTTCTATTTCTGGAGCTGTTCTCATTCGTCAGGGATTGTATTTAGTTTAATATAAAATGTTCATTTCCTTTTGAGTGTTGAAGCAAATTTTTGGTGCCAAGTGCAGATGGACTCTTGTACCCTTGCTGTGGAGTTCGCACCTTTGATCATATGGCAGCAAGGGGATTCTGGAACAGATTTGCGGAATCATCTCAGATTCACACTGAAACCACCTCCAAAAATTGTGGACACGACGACAAGTACCACTACATGGGACTTGCTAGGTATGTAAATTGATTTCGTCTAACAGAATCCAGAGATTTTATATCGGCTGAAGGCTGGCGTTGGTTTCCCTTCATTAGCACAAGGGGGAAGCAATTAAGTAGATATTTCGACTCATGTTATCAAACATGCTTGATGCCCTATATCTGGTTGTCAAGTTATTGTGAATGCTAACTATCTAGTATGAATTGATAATTGAGGCTGTGCTAACTGCCAAGAAAGTTGTGGGCGTGAACGAGGGGTCAAACTTAATCCTAAAGCCAATTTAAGTGTGATTTAGCCACCCATCTTTAAACTGCCAAGTAAGAAGTGTCCGTGAATTGAGGGATCAACCTAATCCAAAGACAGATATACAAGTGTGAATATAGGTGTCACGTCTGTAAACCAGCTTCACATTTCATCAACTAAGAGACGCACTTAGAGACTTGTGACACCTATATATGCTCGGGATGACCCAAACCTTGTTATAGTTAGGTTGTGTTGATCCAACATCGAGCTACTATGTGTTGTGGAAGAGGGGAGGGGGATAGGTGGCCAGTCTTGCAGTGGATGGTCCAATCCGGACTTTCTTGTGAGCAGAGGTGGTAAAAATTTAGTCCTTAATCTTTTTTATCTAACTGTTATAATCCAACGTGGTTTGGCTTATATGATTGCAGATGAGGATGATGTGGATGCTTCGTCGCAAATCCCCTTGGACGATGGTTCGCCTCCAGACTATGGTGCTATTGAGGTGATCCAGTGCTTGATTGAGCATCACAATCCCATATTCACGGATGCAAACGAGACTGTATGGAGATGACCTGACCTGGCCGGCTCCTCTTTAGATTTCTGTGGTATTTAGCTCGTGCTATGTACAAGTTCCAGGTAGTAGGATGGAG
The DNA here is from genome assembly GCF_018294505.1 of Triticum aestivum. NCBI lineage: Eukaryota > Viridiplantae > Streptophyta > Magnoliopsida > Poales > Poaceae > Triticum > Triticum aestivum. The sequence goes on from NC_057799.1 coordinate 226,025,789, forward strand.
TGGAGTGCCGCGAATAAGTCTAGTCTCGGGGACAAGCATTTTGGTCCAAACTTTTTTTGTCTTGTTTTGTGGGAGTAAAAGTAGGAACTGTATATATTAATTGTCCACATGGCAGAGTTGTCTTGTGGGATTTGCCTCGACATGGCTCGTCAATAATGTACCATGATTCTTGTGCTGTATGTCACTACTTGGGTTGTAGACAAATTGCTGGACGTGGACGCATTTGCTAAATTCACTTCAGGCAATTACCAATCAGAAAGTGTAGTTGGCGCCGTGCGTTCAAAATGGTCTACTGATACTTCCGTCGGTAACAGCCTCGCTTCTTGTGCAGGAATAAGTTTTTACAGTTGCACGAAACGAGGTGTGGAAGTCTGACGGCAGTGAGAGGTTACAAGTGTTCATTACTTTGCGTCATAGTAACTGTTGAATTTGACAATGTTCTGTTTGCAGAAAGAGCACGGGCGGCAGAGTGTTGCACGCCCCAACAAAGCACCCTTTGATCTGTGAGATTGAATGATCCATATCTATGCTTAAAGCAATATTACTGAATCCCTTCGTGACGGCTTGGGTGGAACCCCAGAATTTGCCTCCGTCGCCCCCTCGACGCTGCGTGGCTAAGCCTGTGCAGTGGATGGTGGCGGCTCCTTCTCCGGTGTTTCAGCTCGAGGCAGTGGCCTCCGGCGACGGTGGTTGCTCACTCTCGGCGCAGCCGTGCCCTGCAGCTTCTTCTTCCCTCCTGGTGGAACATTGGCTGAATGGCTGTGCAGCCATGATGGTGCCACCTCGTCGACATGGTGTGGCTTAGGGAGACCTATTTGCCGCTCTCGCAATAAAATGTCAGCAAATCGCACAGAGCGAGTGACTGGGCGGCCCATTTGGACCAGAGCGGGGGGTGGTTCTTTAGGAGTGACCATTTTTAAAAAGGGAACAAATTTTCTTAAGTTTTCATGAACATTTAAAAAATTGTGTGTTTTTCCTAAAAAAATCATGTACATTTTTTATTTCGTGAACTTTTTAAAAATCATGAAACATTTAAAAAAATTAAATGTTCTTGAGCATTTTTAAAAAATTAAACAAAAAAAGTCAAAGAAAGGAAAACCAAAGGAAAGAAAAGGGAAAGATAAACACCCAACTCGCCGCACAGTGCTGTGCGACTTGCCGACATATTGTGGCAAGAACGACAATTAGGGTTTGTCTGGCTCTTAGGCTCCGCTGCATGTGAAACTGTAATTAGGCCCTTAACTATGTTTTGACATTGATGAAAAAAAATGTAGGTGACTAATATATTTGCTAAGTAAATCTATCGGTGTTAGTCGGAGTTGAGATGTTGTGTTATGGATCATATACCCCTTAAAATGTTGAAGACTTTAGATGTATGTGACAATGATATAGGCGTAACCTCTTTTTTGTTCTTGAGTTATAGAGAACCCCGCACTATTCAGAGTGGATGATGACCCGCAAGTATAGAGGATGGCGATAGTCTTCAAAGAAAGTATTTCAATCCAAATTTATTGATTCGACACAACGGAAGCCAAAGAATGTTTATAAGGTTTAGCAGTTGAGTTATCAATTCAACTAACACCTGGAGAGATAACTTGCTTGCGAAAATTTATTAATAGCATATAGGTAGAAGTGGTGATAAAGTAGCAATAGTAATAATAACAAGTTTGTAGCGTAGTAGCAAAGAGTGGCAGTAGTTGTTGTAATGGAAACACCAGCAGTAAAAGCGTAGGCATGGAGTAATCGATGGGATTGCTCAGATGGGATTCAATATGCAACGGTCATAACCTAGAGCGAAGCAATCTAGCTCCAATTCATCAATCATAGTAGGCATGCATTTCGTAAATAGTCGTACGTGCTTGACAAAAAAAACTTGAATGATATCTTTTGTCCTACCGTTCCGTGGTAGCGAAGTCCTAATGGAGACTAAGGGTAATTAAGGCGCTCCATTTGATAGGAACCGGGACAAAACATTAACATATTGAACGAAAGTTCAATGCCAATGGAGTTGAATGGGAAGAAAATCAATACCCCAAGACGAAGTTTGTTACTCAACAAGAGAAGTATGACCCCACTTCTTTTGAGGGAACACAAACTCAAGATGATCTTCCACCACAAGACCACAAGCTAAAAGCGAAGGACAAGCTTCGAGAAGAGATTGACTCATTTGAAGAAGCTCCTAAGGCCATGGTCAAGTGGGTTCCCAAGACTACATCAAGCTCTACTTCACCAAGTTCAACTACAACTCCAAGGATTCCCATCAAGTTGATGTGGGTCCCAAAGAAGAAGAACTAGAGTGTTCTTGAGGGTGACTCCGCCAACATACTTCACTCACATTCATATTGGCGAGGACTTGTGCAATCAACTTTCATATCTTTCACTAGTTCATGGAGTCACAAACCTTCTTAGTGGTAAGACAAGGGACAAGGTAACCAAATACTCTCATGGACATCATCATATGTGCAATTCACTCTATGTCTATGGATATCCTTGTATGTTCCTTGTGGGACTAACCCATGTAGGTATTGAAAGTGCAACACTCTAAAGGATTGCTCCAAATGATCTACATCAACATTGAGCATCCACATCTTCACTGTCTACATGAAGTCATCATCGACAAAACCCAAGGTTAGTTCATCCCTCTTTAGGGGGATATCACATCTAGGGGGAGCATTGCTCTAAAAATTGAGCTAAATCAACTCTAATGGTGTGAACACATTAATGTTTTATGTAAAAGTGGTAACCCCACTTGTGCTTAAACGATGAGTATGACCACTGATCAAATGTTCTCATTTGACTCCTAAGTCAATATACTCATATATATATATGACCTAGTCATCGCCAATTGCTTAATAGATGCTAGAATTGGTTGTGCATGCTTTGACACATATTTCATTTGCTATCTTATTGTGTGAGCATGTTGGTTGCATATTTTCTCCATTGAGGACATCCATTTGTTGTTTTGATTGTCTTGGTTTTTGTTAACCAAGTGGATGTACAAGAATGCCTAAGAACCTCCTCTAGCTATGTATGCTCTTCTTGTCTCAAATTCTTTTCATGCTATATCACAAAAATTGAACAAGTCTTTTTCACACCCTCCAGGTGAGGAGCTCTCGGAGCCACCGGTGCGACTAGGGCTGCCTTCCAAAACCTTCTTCATGCATTTTGGTTAGACCAACTCACTCAAACTCGGTCGAACCGAAATCATAAAGACTGATCTAGGTTTTCATCTCGGTGCTACCGATTAGACCAACTCGGTCCCATCGACTTGCTGTAACTGCACGCAGTTGCACATCTCGGTGCCACCGATTTGTTCCACTTAGTGCCACCGAAAGTACACGGGTATATATACTCCGCACGACCGTATGTTGAAACCATCTTCAAACGCTACGACTCCGCACCCCGTTGCTGCCACCCCCTTGGTCTCCGGATCATCGCCGTCGTCTCTTGCGCGCCTTCACCGCAGGAATCCGCCACCGTCAACGGAATCTGCTCCGCCGTTGCCGCCGTAGAGGATCTCCACCGAGTTAGGGTGAGATTCGATCTCCTCGCGCTTTCTTTTCTCCAATGCAATGCACAAGGATTTTGCCATGTATTTTGACACAATTGTAATGCCTCTATCCACCAGATTAGTTCCTTAGAATAGATTTGAGCAAAAAATTTAGGTTTAGGTTTCCGCCGAATACATATCGGACCGACCGAATAGGAATTTTCGGTCCTGCTGATCTGGCTCTGGCCATTGCTCAAGTACAAATCGGTTCCACCGAAACGTACTAAGCAAACCCTAACCCACGGAGGAAGTGAGAGATGAATACGACCCTCTCACCGGATCTGGGAGTCGGAATAACCTGTCCTTGAGCAGGAAGCCTGTGGGGGACCTCCGCGGTCAGGTATCTGGCTGCCCGAAGCTTTGCAATGTCCTCCTCTGTAACCGAGGAAGCCACCCATTGGCCCTGTGGGCTGGGTCCGGACATGGTTGGGAAGCTTAAAGCAATGGAGTCAAACCTTGGGTGCTAGAACTCGAGGTTGGGGAGGCTGAGGAGAAGTTTGGCGTAAATAAAGACGGCCCTTGGCTCCTTTATAAAGGCAACGGGTATCGAGCGCCTCCTCCTAAGCCTGAAAACCTGCCTATTCCTAATGGATTTTTCCAATGGAACGGTTGGGTTACCCACGCTCGTATTAATGAGAATCCCGCGATAAGGGAACATGATCTCTGCCTCGACAAGACATGCCAATAAAAACCTCGCCTCGAAATGTGGAACGGCAGGACAAAAACGTTTCAAAATAATGACCGGGCAAGCGTAATGTCACGTTACGAAAAGTTATCTGCAGATTGGAGTCGTGAAATATTATATTCTCTACGGTTGTGGTACTTGTGTTGCAGATCCGGACACGCTCGTCCGAAGACTATCTGGGAGTATTCGGAAAAGGGAACCCGCCTTGCAATGCCGAAGACAATCTGCGCGCCAAACACCTCGTCATTGAAGCCTGGTTCAGGGGCTACTGAGGGAGTCGTGGACTAAGGGGTCCTCGGGTGTCCGGCCTGTTGGACATCGGCCGGACTAATGGGCTGTGAAGATACAAGACCGAAGACTCTCCCGTGTCCGGATAGGACTCTCCTTGGCGTGGAAGGCAAGCTTGACAACCAAATATGAAAATTCCTTTCTCTGTAACCGACTTTGTACAACCCTAGTCCCCTTGGTGTCTATATAAACCGGAGGGGTTAGACCGGAAACAGATATAGTCATACGGGCTAGACTTCTAGGATTTTTAGCCATTACGATCTCGTGGTAGATCAACTCTTGTAATACTCATATTCATCAAGATCAATCAAGCAGGAAGTAGGGTATTACCTCCATAGAGAGGGCCCAAACCTGGGTAAACATTGTGTCCCCTACCTCCTGTTACCATCGACCTTAGACGCACAGTTCGGGACCCCCTACCCGGGATCCGCCGGTTTTGACACCGACACCCTCCATGATGATTGATGATGAGGAGGAGGAAGAAGAACTAGAAGCTGAAGCACCTCCTACTAAGACTCAGAAACTGATGTCAGATGCAATGAAGTCAGCTGCTCCCTCTAAGCCCAAGTCCAAGCCCAAAGTTGCTGCACCTAAGAGGTCTACAAGGAATATCTCTGTTGCTGAGAAGAACAAGGACCCAGTGCCTGAAGTTGAGGTTGATGATGAGCCACTAGTGCTCATGAAGCTCAAGCCCAAGATCCCAGATCATGACAATGCTCATCCCATTGAAGAAAACATGATGCTTAGGAAGGATAAGGGACTGTGTGAGTGGAGAAAGGATGACCCCTATTCTGTCAGGAGGATGACTGCTTGTGATTACCGCTTTCACACCAGAGAACAACAAGATTTCTATGAAACTATTTTGCTTGATAAGAAGCCCATTGTTAGTGACATGAAGTGGGTGGACTGGAAATACATTGATGCAAATGAAGATTATTTCCCCCTCGTTCATGAGAGATTCATACTTACCGGTGTTGACAAGTTTGTTGGTCAAAAGCTCACCAAGTGGAACGATGAGATGATCATGAAATTTTACCCCACAGCTCATTTCTATCCAAATGCGAGGATTGCATGGATGGCTGAGGGTTCCAAGTACCAGTCAACCATCTCTGAGTGGGTTATACTCCTTGGTGCCCCTGAGGAAGAGGAAAACGACATCGATGTGTACGGGAAGCCCAGGATGGACCACAACACTATGGCAGACATGTACAAGGAAATCCCTCCAAAGGATCTTGAGAAGCTTGGTTCAGTCAAGCACCTGCTAGCTGGTTTGGCCACCACAAACACAATCTTGAGGCATACTCTTTTGCCCAAGTCTGTAGATGACAAGATGATACGTGGCCACTCCATCAATCTGCTCCATTTGTTTGACACCCCTCAGAAGTTCAAAGTCATGAGTTTAATTGTTGAAACAATCAAGAGGACAACTGCTGATCAGAAGAGATCTTGTGGATATGCTCCACACATCCAGATGCTCATCAACTCCAAGGTTGTAACGAGCACATATCTACTTGATTGTGAGCATCTCCCTCTTCAGCCAGAGTTTGAGGATAATGAGGTGGTGATGGATCCCTCACACCCCACATCTGTTGAGGCTCAAGAGAAGATCCAAGCAGCAGCAACGACAAGAGCAGCTCAAGAAGCCACAACACCTAATGCTCCAATAGCTAACCTCAAGTCAAAGAATGACCATATGACATATCTGCCGGAGGCCACCCTGAGGATTGAGAGGAGTCTGGCCGACATCTCCAAGAACCAGGAGAGTCTAGAGCGGATTGTTGAGACAAAGGTTCATGATCTTGATATTATGATCACAGAGGTTCAGACTATCGTGGAGAAGCTTAGAGATGATGTCGAGGCAAGCAGGATTGCTACAGAGGACAGTGGAGATGAGAGACCACTACTCAGAGATTTCAGACGGTACCTAGGGCACCCAGATCTTTAGCCGTGCCAGTTGCAGACACGAGGACCACTCTTTCTGCACCTGCCACTACTACCACAGTAGCACCTCCAGTTCCCACTCCACCAGCCCACCAGACTTCAGCAGAAGCATTTGCAGATGTACTTCTCCCAACGCCATCTACGCACACTGGAGCCACCAGCCAGAAGTCACCTTTAGGAGATCCAGAGGATTGTGCCTAGAGAGACTCATAGCTCTATACCTTTTCAAGTTTTTTGGTACTTGTTTCCAAACGAGGAGAAATTGTATAGATCATTAGGCTTCGAGAGAGAGAGAGAGTGTCTCACTTTTGCACTTTGGTTTTTCTCGAGTTCTTGCTACTATGTTCGTTTGATTCATGCTACTTGTTTGTTATGCTTTTGAGATACTACGCTTTTGGTGTGTGATTGATCATACTATGCTTAATGTGTGCTTAATGCTTATTCCTATCACTTTGTGTGTATGATCATTCACTTTTGTCTTTGGTGATGCATGCATGTTATTTCGCTCATATCATTTTATGCGCTACACCAAGATGTATGTGACATGGAAGAGTGACCCATGATCCTAATCGATTGTGCATTTGCATTCAAACACAAATTCTTAATAATGCACAAATTTAGGGGGAGCTCTTGCTTATCACATACTTCTCAAAGATATGATGTATTTCATTCATTTAATCATTTGTCAAAGCTTTGATCTATATGTTGTCATCAATTACCAAAAAAGGGGGAGATTGAAAGTGCAACTAATCGCCGGGTGGTTTTGGTAATTCATAACAACATATATCTCATTGAACTAATGTCCATTCAAGATAAATATTTCAGGATGTTCAATGATTAGCATGGCATGGATTAGAGATGTGGACCCCTCAAAATGCTAAGTAAAAAGACTGGCAAAAGCTCAAGACTCTACATTTTTGGTTAAGTGATCCAAGATCACATTGAGTCCATAGGAAAGCCAATACTATTAAAAGGGGATGAGGTGTTGCTTAATGATCAACTTGCTCAAAGTGCTTAGTGATATTGCTCCAAAAACCCTCAGCCACTTTCTCCATCCAAATATGTCAAAACCCAAATTCCAAACTCGGCCCCACCGATATCTTCCATCCGGAGCCACCGAGTTCATTCTAACATAGCTATAGCCAAAAACCTAACAGTTCGGTCACACCGATATGGATCTCAGTCCTACCGAGATGGCCTTGCCAACTCTCTGTTGCTTGTTGCAATTATTTCGGTCTCACCGAGAATTGCAATCGGTCTCACTAAGATGGTGTGCCAACTCTCCGTTGCCTTATTGCTTCACTTTGGTCTCACCGAGTCGATGCAATCGGTGCCACCAAGATGAGGTTTGCCGTAAGCCCTAGAACAACGGTCCCACCGAGTTGTTCATGTTGGTCCTAGCGAGACTCCTAACGTTCATATTTTTGAACAGATCGGTGTCACCGAGTTTTTTGTTCGGTGCCACCGAGATGAGTCAAAAGTGTGTAACGGCTGGATTTTGTGTGGAGGCTATATCACTACCGCAGGATGCCGCTAACGCGACACTACGATCAGAGACCCTTCATCGAAACTGCATGCGATGCAATAATAACAAATGGTGGTGTGAAAGAACCGTCAAAAAAGGTGCAAAACGTTTGCGATGGAGGATGCATCAAACATGGTTTAGATTTTAGTTGTCTGTGCGATGCAGGGCATACGGTTCAGTTCAATTAACTGTTTGCGATGAGGAGGAACAAAAGAAACGGGCAACCAGATGGAGGTGTGTGCAATATACAGCATACGGTTCACTCGGATGAACTGTTTGTGATTAGGCAACACAAAAGAAATGGTCAGCCAGATCAAGGTGTGTGCGATATACGGCATGCGGTTCACTCGGATGAACTGTTTGCGTTGAGACAAGAGAACATAAACGATTCAATATATCAAGATGTGTGTGATGCGCAGCAAACAATTCTGTAATCAGAAATGTGTGCGAAGACCGATAATAACACAGACGATTGCTTCTAATAAGACGTATGTGATATGCTCTGTCTACACAACATCTATCGGCCATTGGGGGACGGGCGGTCATCCGGATATGGCATAAGGATGCAAAGAGGCATTCTATATCAGCAAGGACTAGCTGTTCCACCAGTAGCTCATGTAAGAGAACTCTCAAGTTAAGTGTGCTCAGGCTGGATCAGCCATCAGATGGGTGACTGGATGGGAAGTTGTGTTGATGTTAAATTAACTGATAGGATGGGTCGTATTTGTCAAATTAAATGACTGATACAACCCATCCCATGAGTTAATTTAACCTCGAGGTCCTTATTTTTATTTTTTTAATTTTTTAACACATGTTAAAGAAGGTCTACCGCATTACTTTTTGACAATGTGCCATACGTGGCATACAGTTGATCCATCTGACCTGTTTGTGATGGATAAGCCGTGTGTGTTGTGGGCAAACGCTTGCTAGTATTTAACCGTTCGCCATTGATGAATTCATCACCGACGGGTTCCCTAGTGTGGTTCGTGTTCATCTGATCATCATCTACTTCTTGTGCTAGCTCGATGTTCCTTCTATGCTAAGTTTCCACTAATTTGATGGCGTTTTATGAACACGCCACCGTTTCCTGCCATTTCCTCACCTGTTTCCTGCCACCCAGCGATATTGCGCATAAACCTAGGCAGCGCGTGACGCACGGAGGCAACAAGTGTAGCCTATAGCACATCCACCTTTTCCAAGATGCCAACCCACCAAAGCGCCGCCTCTGCCATCAACCTCGTCGACGAGGAAAGCGAGCAGGCGCAATGGCCCGTCGAGGCCGAGGCACTCCCCGGCAACATGATGGATGACGCCGTGATGCGCATCATCGCTAGGGTTGAGCAGACCTTTGGCGCATGGCGCTTGAGCGCCGCGGATCAAGATAGGCATGTCAGCGCCGACAGGCTGCAGCTCGCCGCACAACATGATCGATGGCGCGCCACAGAGCAAGCTAGGCGCGTCTGCGCTGATAGGCTGTGGCTCGCGGCACGGCGAGACCGTCGGAGCGCCGCAGAGCAAGAGGCGCGGCGCGCCGCACAGCAAGAGCGGATCCATCGGCGCTTGCCTACTGTCGACATGGCGTCGCAGCTGGGTACACGCCCCGTCAGTACCCCCATTCCTCGCCAGGAGTGGGTAGAGGCCCTCTGCGCCGTACTTGCACCAGAGGCCGGCCGCGCCGTACTTGCACCAGACGCCCGCCGCGCCGTTCGCATGGTTCGCGCCGTTTGTCTTGTCTGCGGCCCGCTCGATGCCAACGCGCTGGTCGGTAGGCTCGACCGCCTCCTTGGCCCAGGTGTCCACCTGGGCGCAGTAGAGGAACATGGCCGTCACATCCTTGAGCTAGTGATCTCCGATGAAATAGCCAACTTGGAGCTCGATATCGCGCTCCAGATGTACCGCGAGCGTGTTGACCGCTTGGACGAACGCCTGCACGAGTTCAGGCAGAGCCAAGAGCTACCGTTGGCAAGGGCTGCTGGTCATGGTCTCATGGACACGTTTTATTTTGTTGAGCCGTTTCGACGTGGATAGCTATGTATTCACAGCAATCATAGTATTGCTCTGTTTATTCCTCTGTTTCAATGTGTGTACTCTGTTTTCCGTTCTTATATGTTCTGTTTCAATGTGTGTATATACGCTTTCCATTCTATATATTGCGATGATAACAGCTAGATTCAAATTAGTATACAAAAACATATAGAAAATGGAATTCATAATATATATATATATATTAATTGTTCATTAGTTCATCACAGAATATATATATATATATATAAAATATCATCACATATACGCGATGATACTTAACTACTAGGTAAAATGCATAAAATTGAAAACGAACAATACTAAAACTAATAATCCCTCCTGGGCCAGGATTTCAGCAGCCCCTCGCCAGCAGCTCCTTGGTGCGCGACGTCTTCCCAGTGCGGAGGCAGTACTCCGCCTCCTCCGCCTCGCAGCGCTTGACGTACCGATCTGCCTCTTGCTGGCGGACGAGAGCGAACGATCTTGCCATTTTGTTGGGCGCCCACGGGAGCTCCTCGTCGGTGGCACACTGGAGCTTATCGGCCCACCTCCACGCAGCGACGAGGCGCCCAGCGCCTTTGAACTTCCTTGTGAAGTACCCGTCTTCGTACACCTCCTCCGCACGATGACGCGCCCGCCCCCAAAGCTCCGCCACCTCCTTTTTCCAGGCGGCATCATGGGCTTCACAGGCCGCCTGATACCTGGTTCCTCCTCCGCCATCTCCTTCTTGAACGCCACTTGCCTGGCTTTCTCGGTCGGCAGCAGCGACTTCCACAGACAAAGATTGTACTGGCCCCAAAACCAATCCAAAGTTGGGGGGTCCGGCGCAACCTCGTCCGACGGCGCGTAGGGGTCCTCATCGCAGCTATTCGAGTGAGCGTCCTCGCGGGGCGGCGACTCCTCGTCGGCGCGTGGGCAGACCGGCGGCGCCATGGCAGAGATTTGAGAGAGAGAGGGCGAGTGAGGGGATGATGTAGATGAGAATGCAGGCGGGACGATGTGAGCAAGGTAGTATTTGTTGGCGGCCGGAATCTAGATCGACGGGAACAGTACACACGCCGGTCGCCAGAATTTACGAGTACTATAGTTTGAATTACATACGATTCCCGCAGCAAAATCCGTGTGTGAACATAATAGCTGATGGTTTCCAATACAGAACCGTGTCTGATTAATGATCCCCGCCACTCACCTACCAAACCTCAAGCCGCGAGATAGAGTGCCAATCATGTGGGGGCCAGTTGTCTTGCCAGATCTTTACATTTACTTTTTTGAACACCAGATATTTACATCGTCTGATGATTTTTTTAACCCGCACACAAGTACACAAAAATATGTTTTTTCAAACCGTTATGGTTAGCTGTTGTATGTAGATGTAGTTCAAATTTGAATTACGGTTATTAAATGGCTAGAAAATCACTTAATTTTCTTTAAAAGGTCAAATGACCCCTGAATTTTCCAAATTTTCACATGACAGTTGTATTAGTGCACGTTAAACTTAGAAATTTTTTTGAAGGCCGTAAGAGGAAGCTATCTCCCGTTCGTCATCAAACATGCATTGTTCCCTCTCGGAACCACGAACCTTCTAGTGAGTTGTTCCGGTTTGTGAGGGGTGTGTGTCCAAACTTTCGTCAAACAGGCCAATTTTTTTACCACATCATCTTGGTGGCATGACATTACATCAAGCAAGGTTTCATGTGTTTCTGATTTTTTTTATTTTTTGGAATTAAAATGCCATGTCAGTCCATGCATACATATGTATGTGTCCATGTCGTGAGACAAATATGTTTGAAAATTCCTTCTAATTTACTGCACATGGAATTAACTGGCACACAAGTACACAAATATGATTTTTCAAACCGTTATGGTTAGGCGTTGCATGTAGATGTAGTTCAAATTTGAATTACAGTCATTAAATGGCTAGAAAATCAATTAAATGTCTTTAAAAGGTCAAATTACCCCTAGAATTTTCTAAATTTTCACATTACAGTTGTAGTAGTGCACGTTAAACGTAGAAAAAAATTTGAAGGCCATAAGAGGAAGCTATCTCCCGTTCGTCATCAAACAAGCATTGTTCCCTCTCGGAACCACGAGCCTTCCAGTGAGTTGCTCTGGTTTGTGAGGGTTGTGTGTCCAAACTTTTGTCAAACATGCCATTTTTTTTACCACATCATCTTGGTGGCATGACATTCCATTAACCAAGGTTTCATGTGTTTCTGATTTTTTTTTAATTTTTTGGAATTTAAATGCCATGGCACTCCATGCATACATATGCAAGTGTCCATGTCGTGAGACAAATATGTTTCAAAATTCCTTCTAATTTACTGCACATGAAATTAACTCGCACACAAGTACACAAATATGATTTTTCAAACCGTTATGGTTAGCCGTTGCATGTAGATGTAGTTCAAATTTGAATTACAGCCATTAAATGGCTAGAAAATCACTTAAATGTCTTCAAAAGGTCAAATGAGCCCTGAAATTTTTCCAAATTTTCACATGACAGTTGTATTAGTGCACGTTACACGTAGAAAAAATTTGAAGGCTGTAAGAGGAAGTTATCAGCCGTTCGTCATCAAACATGCATTGTTCCCTCTCGGAACCACGAGCCTTCTAGTGAGTTGCTCCGATTTGTGAGGGGTGTGTGTCCAAACTTTCGTCACACATGCCAAATTTTTTACCACATCATCTTTGTGGCATGACATTACATCAACCAAGGTTTCATGTGTTTCTGATTTTTTTTAATTTTTTGGAATTTAAATGCCATGGCACTCCATGCTTAATTGTGTCAAAGCCGTTAGAACAATATGTTTGAAAAATCCTTCCAATTTACTGCACATGGAATTAAATCGCACACAAGTACACAAAATATGACTTTTCAAACCGTTATGGTTAGCTGTTGCATGTACACGTAGTTCAAATTTCAATTACGGTCATTAAATGACTAAAAAATCACTTAAGTGTCTTAAAAGTTCAAATGACCCCTGAAATTTTCCAAAATTTGACATACAGTTGTATTAGTACTACAAAATTTCTCGTTCATTTAAAACATCATCCGTTGCCACTTTACTCCAAATTCGTCTTTCACAGCTAATAAGAAATATCTACAACATCACACACAATTCTTTTCTAGGAATCGTTTGCGATGAAAATATCGGGGTCTATTTAAGTCTCCCTCCTTAAGCTTCGCTGGCTTCTCTGCTCCAGTGCCAGCAACCCTCGAATCCACGAATCCTGATCCCCATTCCCGCACCCCCTTCTTGCAAAGATGACGCTGTAGAAACGCTTCGTGAAGGCCCATACGATGGCCGCCCCCCCGAGCGCCGCCGCCTGCGCCGAGAGCGCGGACGCCTACGTCAAGAGTGCTGCCGCATCCACATTGAGCGCGGCCGCTTCCGCCAAGAGGGCGTCCGCAGCAGCCGACAGGGCAGCTGTAGCAGCCAAGGCGGCTGCAAACGCCGAGAGTGCTCGAGCTGCCGTCCATGCCGCCGATGTCGCCCTGGCCCGGCTCGAGGTCGTCCATGCCAAGATCGAGGATGCACACGCCAAGATATTCCAGTCCACCTCGGACTCCAGCATGCAACCCACGTCCGAAAAGGTGGTGGTGGCGGCCATGTAGCACCTTCTTCCTCATGAGGTCGCCGAGCGGGAGCTGGAGATGCAGGAGGCGGCGGAGATCGAGGAGCGCCGGGAGGAGGAGTTGCGCGTGGCCGAGGTCGAGGTAGAGAAGAGTCTGTCTGTCGAGGAATCAGCGGTGGAGTACCAACGCGAGCTCTGGCACAGCCACTACTACGAGTACTACAACCTTGAGGGTGGCGCCGAGGACAAGGACGAGGATGAGGACGCGGTCGACTTCAGTAGGGGGGATGCGGAGTCCACCAATGGTGGCATGTCACCAGGACAAGTCATCGACGTCTCATCTCACACCGGCGATGCATAGGCCAGCGCGGCGGCGGATTTGTTAAAATTATGTGTACTTAGGCTTTGTTTTTAATGCTGGTCTTTTGTTAGAGCAATGTTTAGGTCAACTGGCTCTGTTTAATTACTAAAATTGCTCGATTCATTAAGTGTGGTTTGTCTGCTGTATGCTCTTTTGTGTGCCCAAATTAGCAAGCGATGTTAAATTATGCAATGACGTACCCGGGGAAATTTCCACCAAAATTTGAATTATCAAGCTCATCCCATGCGCGTAAAGTAGAAGAATCGTTTGCGATGCACACAATCGTTCAAAGTGAATGGTTCGGCGACACCGCACGCAAAGTTTTCCTCCACATTTCCAAAATTTTGGCCTACCGCCAAAATATCTACCCCCGCCCACCTCCCCCCTTCCCCACCCCCTTTTCTCCCCGACCACAAGTCACATTTTCCTTGTTTTCTCCTTCCTTCCTTCCTTCCTAAGCTATAGCCGCTTCCTCGCTCTCGCCGTCTCGCATCCTACCGCCGGGGTCGCCATGGTCTTCTTCAAATACCTCTCCAGCAGTTCCTCCTCCGGCGACGACTCCTTCACCACTCGGGTATGCCTCTCTTCTCTCTCTCAGGCTATGACTTGGAATGAAGGATTTTTACCCAGCGGTCCATTTGAGTCATTTCTTCCTCTTGTAGCTCCCTAGGACCATCAGTGGCAATGAATGGAGCGGGGTGGTTGAAGATCTATCTGCTCGTTGTCACCATCAATCTCCATGCGTGAAGCTAGTTGCGTTTGAATCTGTGGACAGTGGGAGGAAGTTTCTGGCATGTGCAGAGAAGGTTAGACCCTCTTTCGTTGTTACAAATCATTTGTTAGATGTGATTCAGACACTGTCACGGTCCCAACCTATTCATACCACACCTTCAACCAAACGCATCCTAAGACAGTGTCAGAGTTTGTACCTAGTATCTAAAATTGTTGCCATCTCATCAGCGGTGCCATTAGAAAATTATTGGCACCGCTTCAGCAATTTTTGCAGCCAACTTTGGTCCACACATCCGAGCAGCCAAGCAGTAAATTACTAAATCTTTATGGCACGAAGGAACTGGGCATCAGAGCAACTAGGTGCTCCCGAGTCCGGGTCCCTGATTTTTTTCCACTGCATCGGCTCGCCAGTGCAGGGCACCAGTGCGAGATGTAGCAACCGTTGTCTTTTCACCAGTTTTGGCATACATAGTGGACGGCCTTAGTGCTATTAGTTCTATGTTACTAAATTTGTGCATGTACACACCTGTTAGTATCTATTTGCTGTCATCCAAACACTATCGCTATGTTGTTGCAGTTATATTTACCTTTATTTATTGTACATGAGTAAGAACTTGTAGCGTTGTTGTAGTTAATTATAGCTTCTGATGTTCCATAATTTGGTTGTTGTCTCAGTAGCAATTAATTCATTTGGACATTGATCTTTTTGAGAAGATATGTCATAATTAACATGTTTCTTTAGTTTTTCAAAATAAGCATTGGTTATTTTCTATGTTGCTTTAAACCCATTTCCCTACAATTGTTACTGATCTAGTTTTAAATATTATAGGATGAACGGAAGTGTTCTTACTTGGAGTGGGTTGATCAAGAGTGGCCATAGTCTTTGAAGATGTGCCCAGCGAAGCTCCGGAGCATGTATGAGGACGAGAACAGAGAAAGTGTTGTCAACGCTGAAGAATATTTGAAGATGCGGGATAAAAGAGGAAGGTGGAGAATGAGCTCGGATTTTTTAAATCAGACATTGCTAAGATGGTGTTGGCAAAGGAGGAGGCACTTTCCCAGTTGGCCAGTGCAAAACAGGTTCTTACTGAACTGAAAGCAGAGGTGGATAAGACGAGCCTGGATGATCTCGATTAGGGAAATGAATATATTGTTCTTATGAAGTCGAACTAGCTATATGTTGTACTGTGCTGTTTTCATGTAGCTATCGTACTGTGATGTTATAATATATTTATGTGCCTGATATGAAATTGGCAAACAGTTGTTCGATATGAAATGTGAATTTGCGTAATACTGGAATTATTAATTGTAAACTAATAAACCTGCTAAATGTGTCATGGAACTTTGCAAACGGTTCTAGCAGTAAAAGCGCTTGTGATGGATAGCCCAATGCCAGACAGTTTTGTTCATCAAATCGTGTGTGATGTAGTTGATAAAAGCAAACAGTTAACCAAGGCAGAGCGTGTGTGATAGTTACACCTTCCACGCATGAGCCTACACATAAAACTATGTGGGATGTACATACGAACGAAAACGTTTTCCCTGGATTGACTGTGTGGGATGTACATAAGAACAGAAACGTTTTCCCTGGATTGACTGTGTGGGATGTACATAGGAACGGAAACGTATTCCTTGGATTGACTGTGTGTGATATACATACCTATGGAAATGTTTTTCTGAGATTCACCGTGTGGGATGTACATACCTGCGGAAATGATTGGGTTTCGATGCCTCACCCGATCGCAAACGAGCTCATTTGGTGTCCCAGGAGGGCCTATCCCCGACGATTTCTGGGTCGTGTGGGAAGGACCCCCCTATCGTCCACACTCACTTGGCGACGGTTCCAAATGCCATCGCGGAAAGGGGTTAAAAACCATTTGTATAGCACCTACGCGTACTAGTGTATATACCCCTCCACCCCCTTCTTCTCAAAGAGGAGAGCCATCAGAACATGCCTACACTCACACCATTCATTTTCTGAGAGAGAACCACCTACTCATGTTGAGATCAAGAGATTCCATTCCTAGCATTTGAACCTTGATTTCTAGCCTTCCCCAAGTTTCTTTCCACTCCAATCCTTCTTCCACTATAGCCAAATCCGTGAGAGGGAGTTGAGTGTTGGGGAGACTATCATTTGAAGCACAAGAGAAAGGAGTTCATCATCAACACACCATCTATTAACTTTTGGAGAGTGGTGTCTCCTAGATTGGTTAGGTGTCGCTTGGGAGCCTCCGACATGATGTGGAGTTGAACCAAGAAGTTTGTAAGGGCAAGGAGATCACCTAATTCATGAAGATCTACCCGAGTGAAGCAAGTCCTTCGTGGGCGATGGCCATGGTGGAATAGACAAGGTTGCTTCTTCGTGGAACCTTCGTGGGTGGAGCCCTCCGTGGACTCGCGCAACCGTTACCCTTCATGGGTTGAAGTCTCTGACGTGGCTAGACTGCGTCGGTATTTCCCCAAAGAGGAAGGGATGATGCCACACAGCTAGGTAAGTATTTCCCTCAGTTGTGAAACCAAGGTATCAATCCAGTAGGAGAACCAAGCAACACTATTTAAATGGTACCTGCACACAAAGAACAAATACTTGCAACCCGACGCGTAAGAGGGGTTGTCAATCCCTCCTTTGTAAAAAGATAGATTAATTTGTATGAAATTGGATAAATAGATCTGAATAAAACAAAAAATAAAATAAGTAAAGAAAACCTGCAGCAAGGTATTTTTGGGCTTTTGGAATAATAGATCTGAAACAAATACGGTAAAAGATAGATCGGAAATAAATATGATAAAAGATAGACCCGGGGGACGTAGATTTCAGTAGTAGGGATGACAATGGGTTGGGTTTGGGGCGGGTGGAGTTGGTCCAAATCTAGCCCATGACCCATCTTCCTACCCTCTACCCATCCACCAAATTATCCATTGGCACAAATTGTGCCCATGCCCAAACCCGCTGGATACCCACATACCCATGGAGCTCCATGGGATAGAAAAGTCAGCATGAAGCCTTCCCAAAGATCAAATTAACTCATCATCATTCACTCACAAATGACAACATAAACTACATGCATAAGTAGGCAACAAGTAATATGACGAGTCCCTAAGTGTGACATACCAGAGGTTGATTCTGCAGCATATAGCTTATGGCACCAGTTGCATATTGCCTGCCATTTCCCATTGATTCACTCTTTCTACTGTCACAAGCATATCGCCCCACATGTCATACGGGTATCCATTGGATATCCATGGAGCACAAACTATAACCGTGCCCAACCCGGCTGTTCGTGGGTATCCACATCCATAGACCCATGGGCAGAAATGCGCTCCATACCCTTGCCCAACCGGGTTGGGTATCCATGGGTATCCAGATCCATGGATAAAATTGCCATTACTATTCAGTAGTGGCTTCTCTCGGGAAAATAGCATACGATGGGTAAACAAATTAATGTTGGGCAATTGATAAAAGAACAAATAATTATGACGATATCCAAGGCAATGATCATGAATATATGCATCACGCCCAAGATTAGTAGACCGACTCCTACCCGCATCTACTACTATTACTCCACACATCGACCGCTATCCAGCATGCATCTAGTGTATTAAGTTCTTGGAGAAACGGAGTAATGCAATAAGAATGATGACATGATGTAGACAAGATCTATTCATGTAGGAATAGACCCCATCTTTTTATCCTTAATAGAAACGATACATGCGTGCCTCGGTACCCCTTCTGTCACTGGGTGAGGACACAACAAGATCGAACCCATCACAAAGCACCTCTTCCTGTTGCAAGAAAAATCAATCTAGTTGGCCTAACTAAACCAAAGATCCGGAGAAGAAATACCAGGCTATAAATAATCATGCATATAAGAGATCAAAGAAGACTCAAATATTATTCAAGGATATGGATCTGATCATAAACTCAAACTTCATCGGATCCCAACAAACACATCGCAAAAAGTCATTACATCAAATAGATCTTCAAGAGACCATTGTATTGAGAATCAAAAAGAGAGAAGAAGCCATCTAGCTACTACCTACGGACCCGTAGGTATATGGTGAACTACTCACGCATCATCGGAGGAGCACCAATGAGGATGATGAACCCCTCCATGACCGTGTTCCCCTCCGGCAAGGTGCCGGAATAGGGCTCTAGATTGGATCTCGTGGTTCTGGAACCTGCGGCGGCTAATTGTGTTTCGTCGACTCCCCAAGGGTTTCTGGAATATTTGGGTATTTATAGAGCTAAGAGGTGATGGAGGAGACCCTCGTGGACAACATAGGCAATTTTTATATCACTCTTGTGTAAAAGATTCAGAATTTTGTGTCACTTCCGTGAATTTGAACAATTCTGTTACTGGACGAAAAAGTTTTTGTTTTCAACAGGATCAAATCAACCATCACCAAACATGATCCCAAGGGCTTTACTTGACACAAAACTAACTAAAACATAAAAAACAAATCATAACATAGGCATAATTGTGCAAACACTCAAGAATAGAAAGAAAAAGGCCATTTTTTCATTGGGTTGCCTCCCAACAAGCACTACCGTTTTACGCCCCTAGCTAGGCATAAATCATAGATTCAAGTATTGTCATCTTTGGTTTTCGCCCCGTAGGATGCTCTCATGATTGATTCATATGGTGGCTTAATTCTTGTTCTAGGGAAGTGTTCCATACCCTTTCTTAGTGGAACTGAAATTTAATATTCCCTTCTTTGATATCAATCACGACACCTATAGTGTGTAAAAACGGTCTACCAAGTATAATGGGACAAGACGGGTTGCAATCAATATCAAGAACAATAAAGTCTGTGGGCACATAATTCCTATTTGAAAGAATAAGAACATCATTAATTCTTCCCAAGGGCTTTTCAATAGTAGAATCCACCAAGTGCAAATTAAGAGAACATTCTTCAATATTGGTAAGACCAAGCACATCACATAAAGATTTCGGAATTGTGGAAATACTAGCACCCAAATCACATAAAGCAAAGCACTCATAATTTTTAATCTTGACTTTAATAGTAGGTTCCCACTCATCATATAATTTTCTAGGAATTGAGATCTCTAATTCTAACATTTCTTCTAAAGCTTTCATCATGGCATCGACAATATGTTTAGTAAAAACTTTATTTTGTTCATAGGCATGGGGTGAATTTATCATGGATTGCAACAAAGAAATACATTCAATCAAAGAGCAATTGTCATAATTAAAGTCTTTGTAATCCAAAAGAGGGGGCACATCACTAGTTAAAGTCTTGACCTCTCCAAACCCACTTTTATCGATTTTTCATCAAGATTTTCACCCTCTAAATCATCAGGACGGCTTCTAGATAAAGTTGACTCTTTTTCAGTCCCTTTATCATCAATTTTAATCTTACTAAACAAGGAATCAATAGAAGAAACACCAATCATTTTAATATCTTCATCATTTTTATCCTCTAGAGAAATTGGCTTAGCGACCATTTGATTTACCAGTGTAGCTTGTGAATCGGATATTTTGCCTAGCAAATTTTCAGTAGGAGCATACTGGGATTGGAGAATAGAAACTTCTCTACTAACATCATCAAGTTGTTTCGTTATAGCATCTAGCAAAGTAGAGTGTTCTTACTCCTCGGTAAAATACTTATTGTGCTGAAATTGTGTAGTCATATATTCCATGGTACTTTTCTCAATATTAAGCAAAATATTGGGGTAAGGAATATCAAAATACTTTCTTTGAGACATCACGACTATGCAAAAAAGATTGCAAGCAAATAGATAGATTTGACGAGAAAAAGGCGAATGAAAAAGAAGGCGAATAAAAAGGCAAATTTTTGTGAAGTGGGGGAGATGAAAACGAGAGGCAAATGGCAAATAATGTGAATTGCAAGGAGATGAGATTTGTGATTAGGCCTGATAGATGTTGATGATGTCTCGCCGGCAATGGCGCCAGAAATTCCTTTGACGTGGCTAGACTACGTCGGTATTTCCACAAAGAGGAAGGGATGATGCAGCACAGCTACGGTAAGTATTTCCCTCAGTTGTGAAACCAATGTATTAGTCCAGTAGGAGAACCAAGCAACACTATGTAAATGGTACCTACACACAAAGAACAAATACTTGCAATCCGACGCGTAAGAGGGGTTGTCAATCCCTCCTCATTAAAAAGATAGATTAATTTGTATGAGATTTGAAAAATAGATCTCAATAAAACACAAAATAAAATAAGTAAATAAAAAGTGCAGCAAGGTATTTTTGGGTTTTGGAATAATAGGTCTGAAAACGAATACGGTAAAAGATAGATCGGAAAGCAATATGATAAAAGATAGACCCGGGGGCTGTAGATTTCACTAGTGGCTTCTCTCGAGAAAATAACATACAATGGGTAAACAAATTACTGTTGGGCAATTGATAGAAGAACAAATAATTATGACGATATGCAAGAAAATCAATCTAGTTAGCCTAACTAAACCAAAGATTCGGAGAAGAAATACGAGGCTATAAATAACCATGCATATAAGAGATCAAAGAAGACTCAAATAATATTCATGGATACAGATCTGATCATAAACTCAAACTTCATCGGATCCCAACAAACACGCTGCAAAAAGTCATTACATCAAATAGATCTCCAAGAGACCATTGTATTGAGAATCAAAAAGAGAGAAAAAGCCATCTTGTCAGTGTTCTAGGAACCAGGGTACCCAGACTTGCCTGCCTGCGGCCCACGGCGTGGCTTGCTCGGCGGCCTGGTACGACCCATCTATAAGACCACCAAGACAAGACCGTGGCGAGGGGCCAAGTCTCGTGAGGCGGGCGACACCAAGACCTCCCGGAGGAGCGACATCCCCAGGCGGCCTCCTGAGGAGCGGAGATTTCTATGCAAGTACCCAGCCTCATGAGGCTACGATGACACAAGCCATGACGACCAAGGCAGGCGGGCGCCAGCGGGCGTAGAGGAGGCAGTTTGTTCTTTGGTGCTAAGGAGGCACAGACAGGCGTGGGTTCCCGAGGAATCTGGCAAAGGTTTCCATTCCGGTGCAACGGGACCAAGACCACCAGCATGGCAGGACAGATGTCATCGCCGAGCCCACCTCTGCATCATGACCAGAAGCTTTGCAAGCGAAGACCACCTTTCGTCAGGATAAGATGTACTACTTGTCCTCTTTCAAGTTTGGCCACTGTGGGAACCCTTCCCGCCTACGTTTTGGGGGAAGAGGACCGAGGCCCCTATAAATATAGGTTAGCCACCACCGTAGAAGGGGTCGACTCATTTCCTCACCCCTGAACCTCGCGAGCCTGTTCATCCCTTGTACTAGTTCATCCTCAACCCCTCGTGAAGCCAATCCACCGCAAAGCAGGAGTAGGGTCTTACACCGCAAGTTGGACCGAACCTGGGTAAACTACCGTGTCATCTTCTTCCTTTCTCATGCGGATCGGGCTAGGCTATGGGGCGAGGAACTGGTTGGCTAGATAGGTTGACTTCTTTGCACACGCCCAGAGTTGGAACCTTTCTTGGGTCCACGGAGCCGTGAATCCGACATTTGGCTCCCATGGCCAACGCTCGCCGCGTCGAAGTCCTTCTTCCGTCGTTCGTTTCCCTCCATTCCGTCTCTCCCATGCCCGACGCTCGCCGGTCCGCGCCGAGCGCCGGGCCGCTCGTGTCGCCCAGACAGCACCCGCGGGCAACGGGGCTCCTCGCCTCTCTTCCTCCCCCGTGGCTAACGCCGCCACTGACCCTGCTGCTCGCTAGCAGCAGGATTCGTCGCGGCCACCTTCCGTCCGGCGTGATGGTCGCACCGCGACTCCATCGCCCACTCCGGCCACGACATCGTCCTCCCATGCTCGCCGGTGAATGCGCTGCTCTGCTCATGGCGTGCGAGCTCCTGCATTACCGCCCCGCTAACGACCTCTATGATGACTGGCTCGGCCGCATCACTGAGCTCGTCAACGCCGCCGGTGAGGTTCCTGTGCCGTCCCGCTCGCTGCCTCCCCCACCATCCCAGGCGGGCAATGTGGCTCACGGTGCGCCTCCTCCACCTCCTCCTCGGTGCAATGCTGACCCAGAGCCCAGGCGCGATGTGCCCCCGCACGACCCATGGCATGGGGCACCAGCAAGAGATGAAGCAAGCTGCCAGGTGGTGCAGCGGCCGCAGGCCGAAGCGTGCACGCTCCCAGCGCCCCAGCGCCAGCACCAAGACCTCACGCCGCCGGAGCCTGTGGCGCGTGGATGTCGGGACCGATCTCCCCCAGTGCACGCCGTGCCTGTGAGCGCGGCGGCCTGCCGTGGCTTCACCCTGGAGCTGCACAGTGTCGTTTGGCCTAACAAGTTCAAGCCAGATCTGCCGCCGCGCTACGATGGCACCCCGACCCCGCGGAGTTCCTCAACTTTACGCGTTGAGCATCGAAGCGGTGAGCGGTGATGAGAAGGTTATGGCCAACTGGTTCCCCATGGCCCTCAAGGACAGCGCGCGCTCCTGGTTCCTGAACCTTTCGGAGGGGTCGATCTCCTCCTGGGACGAGCTTCGCGAGCCTTTCATCGCCAACTTCCGGGGCACTCGCTGATACATCTCCAACGTATCTATAATTTTTGATTGTTCCATGCTATTAGATTATCCATCTTGGATGTTTTATATGCATTTATATGCTATTTTATATGATTTTTGGGACTAACCTATTAACCTAGGGCCCAATGCTAGTTTATGTTTTTTCCTTGTTTTCAAGTTTCGTAGAAAAGGAATATCAAACAGAGTCCAAATGACTTGAAAATTTACGGTGATTTTTTATGGACCAGAAGAAGCCCCCGAAGCAAAAGAGTTGGGCCAGAAGAGTCCCGAGGCCACCACAAGGCTGAAGGGCGCCCCCATAGGGCGTGGCCTCCGGTCTTGTGGGCTCCTCGTGGACCCCCTGACTTCTTCTCGATGCCAAAAATTCTTTTAAATATAGAAACCCCTAGAAATAAGCCTAGATCGGGAGTTCCGCCGCGGCAAGCCTCTATAGCCACCAAAAACCAATCGAGAAGCTATTCCGGCACCCTGACGGAGGGGGAAATCATCACCAGTGGCCATCTTCATCATGCCGGCGGTCTCCATGACGAGGAGGGAGTAGTTCACCCTCGGGGCTGAGGGTATGTACTAGTAGCTATGTGTTTGATCTCTTTCTCTCTCTCTCTCTCTCTCTCGTGTTCTTGATTTAGGACGATCTTGATGTACCGCGAGCTTGGCTATTATAGTTGGATCTTATGATGCTTGTCCCCCTCTACCTTCTTGTAATGGATTGAGTTTTCCCTTTGAAGTTATCTTATCAGATTTAGTTTTAAGGATTTGGGAACACTTGATGTATGTCTTGCATGTGCTTATCTGTGGTGACAATGGGATATTCACGTGATCCACTTGATGTATGTTTTGGTGATCAACTTGCGGGTTCTGTGACCTTGTGAACTTATGCATAGGGGCTGGCACACGTTTTCGTCTTGACTCTCTGGTAGAAACTTTGGGGCACTCTTTGAAGTTCTTTGTGTTGGTTTGAATAGATGAATCTGAGATTGTGTGATGCATATCATGTAATCAAACCCGCGGATACTTGTGGTGACATTGGAGTATCTAGGTGACATTAGGGTTTTGGTTGATGTGTATCTTAAGGTGTTATTTTAGTACGAAGTCTAGGGCTGTTTGTGACACTTATAGGAAGAGCCCAATAGAGCGATTAGAAAGAATAACTTTGAGGTGGTTTCGTACCCTACAATAATCTCTTCATTTGTTCTCCGCTATTAGTGACTTTGGAGTGACTCTTTGTTGCATGTTGAGGGATTGTTATATGACCTAATTATGTTATCATTGTTGAGAGAACTTGCACTAGTGAAAGTATGAACCCTAGGCCTTGTTTCGATGCATTGCAATATCGTTTTCGCTCACTTTGGTTACTTGCTAGCTTGCTGTTTTTATATTTTCAGATTACCAAAACCTATATATACCATCCATATTGCACTTGTATCACCATCTCTTCGCTGAATTAGTGCACCTATACAATTTACAATTGTATTGGGTGTGTTGGGGACACAAGAGACTCTTTGTTATTTGGTTGTAGGGTTGTTTGAGAGAGACCATCTTCATCCTACGCCTCCCACGGATTGACAAACCTTAGGTCATCCACTTGAGGGAAATTTCCTACTGTCGTACAAAACTTTGTGCTTGGAGGCCCAACACGAGTTCGCAAGAAGAAGGTTGCGTAGTAGACATCAAGCTCTTTTTTGGCGCTGTTGCCGGGGAGGTTAGTGCTTGAAGGTATATCTTTAGATCTTGCAATTGAATCTTTTTGTTTCTTGTTTTATCACTAGTTTAATTTATAAAACAAAACTACAAAAAAATGGAATTGAGGTTGGCACATATTATCCATCTTTATAATGTCTTTCGTGAAAATGATGAAAGGAAAGTTGTGCCAAAGTGTTAGAAGAAGAATGCAATAAAATGTTTGGCACTAAATCTTTGAATGATGAGCATGATTTCAATTTTTTTAGTATGAATTCTTTGAATATCCATAGTACTAAAGATGATTGCACTAGTCATGATAAAAATGTTTCTTATAAGCATGTCAATTTTTGTTGAGTGCATAGAGTTTGCAGTTACATACCAAAAAGGGAAGATAGATTTTGCAAGAGGCAAAAATATTTAGAAACTAAATGGTTGCAATAGAGGCTAGATGTTTGTGCTAAAAAAATTATTTTTTCTCGCCATCCTTGTGAACTTTGCAATGAACGTGGTCATTTAAATCTCCAATGCAAATTGTTTCATGATCGAATCATGTCCAAAAAAATTGTGATGACTTGATTTCCTTTGCGAATCATAATGAACTTAGTTTGCTTCTCGGATATGAAGAAATGAAACGTATAACTAAGGGTATTCCAGAATATAACCTTATCAGATTTCTTGATTTTGATCTAGAGGAAATTTATATGTATTGCCCGGTAAATTGCATTGAGAATTCTTATATTGCCAATTACTTAAAGACAAGAAAACAAATAGAAGATGAAGAAAATACTAATGAAAGGGAAGAGGTTTCCCAATATCCTCCTATTTTTTTCTTATGATGAATCAGGTAACGAGGAGGAGATTTTTATTCAACCAATCTCATCAATAAGGAGCTCCAAAAAGGTGATTAAACCCACACATGTTGTGAAGTAGAAAAAGAAAAGACGGAAAAGCAAATGTAAAAAGGTATCTCTCCCGAATGATGTTGCTCCTATTGTTGTTATGCCTCATGAGAGTGAATCAAAAATAAATGTGGATGATGATATACTTGATGATGATATTGATTCTTTGCCTTATGGTACTATGTCCGAAGAAAGTATTGAGGATTATTTCGTTATGCCTATTACTCATTGTGATGATTATGATTGGTCAAGTAATGCTACTTGTTATAATTTTGGGAATATTTTTGGCACCAACTTAGAAAATTGTGATGATAATAATTGCTATACAATTGATGTTATTCATACTATTAATGATGAGAGTGATTATGCTTATGATATGCAAAACCACAAGCTTGGGGATGCTCTGTTTGATGAGAATGACATGTTTGAGAATTTATTTGCTGCAATTAATGTTTGTTCCAAGCTTGGGGATGCTATTTTTAATGACGATGAAATTTTTAGTTCCCCAAGTCTTGATGTGCAAATTTATTATGATGATATCATGCCTCCTATTTATGATGATTGCAATATTTGCGAAAGTGGGTTCGGAAGAGTGTCAACTTTAGATAATAATTATCCCACTATTTTGGAGGGTGTTGAATCTTATTATAATGATAAAAGTGGATTTGGATAGGTCATGCCTTTATTTAGCAATGATTCCACCATCTTGGAAGATGTTTCAATTGATTATGATGAGAACAAAGTTGCTACCTATAATAATTATTGTGATGACACTTATGTTATAAAAAGTAGTGATGATTATATCTACAAAGCTTGTCATAATTATGATTACCATTTTTTTGAACGTTATTCTTTTAGTGTCGAAACAATTTATAGTATTCGAGTTTCTTATGATACTCCCACTATTTCGAATGAGAAGACTTTTGCTTATGTGGAGAGTAGTAAAATTTCTATGCTTATGGATCATGAAAGTAATGCTTTATGTGATGGTTATATTAGTGAATTCATTCATGATGTACTGAAAATTATTATGAGGAAGGAGTATATGCTTGTAGGAATTGCAATAATATCAAGTTTCCTCTCTATGTGCTTTAAATCTTGAAGTTTGTGTGTTTTACCTTCCTATGCTAGTTGATTCTTGTTCCCATAAGTTGTTTGCTCACAAAATTCCTATGCATAGGAAGTGGGTTAGACTTAAATGTGTTATTCATATGCTTCATGATGCTCTCCTTGTGTTTCAATTCTTATCTTTTATGTGAGCATCATTGAAATCATCATGCCTAGCTAAAAAGGCATTAAGAAAAGCGCTTGTTGGGAGACAACCCAACATTTAATCCTACTATTTTTGTGTGTTCACATGATTATGCTACTGTAGTAATCATGTTTTATAGCTTTTGTTTCAATAAAGTGCCAAGTAAAGCCTTTGGGATAGTATGGATGATAGTTGACTTGATTCTGGGCAAAAACATAAACTTTTGCTCCCAGTACAGCTATTTTTAAAATTCACTAGAACGTGCTTTTGATCTGAATTATTTACACAAGGTTGATATACAAATTGTATAAATTGTCCTAATTTTTCAGAATTTTTGTAGTTATAGAAGTATGGATAGTTTCCAGATTACTACAGACTGTTCTGTTTTTGATAGATTCTGTTTTTTATGTGTTGTTTGCTTATTTTGATGAATTTATCAGTAGTATCGGAGGGTATGAACCATGGAGAAGTTGGAATACAGTAGATATAACACCAATATAAAATTGGAATGGGTTCACAACAGTACCGAAGTGGTGATTTATTTTCTTATACTAACGGAGCTCACGAGTTTTCTGTTGAGTTTTGTGTTGTGAAGTTTTCAAGTTTTGGGTAAAGTTTTGATGGACTACAGAATAAGAAGTGGCAAGAGCCTAAGCTTGGGGATGCCCAAGGCATCACAAGGTAATATTAAAGAACAACCAATAGCCTAAGCTTGGGGATGCCCCTGATGGCATCCCCTCTTTCGTTTTCATCTATCGGTAAATTTTCTTATGGCTATATTTTTATTCACCACATGATATGTGTTTTTCTTGGAGCGTCATTTTATTTTATTTTGTTTTGCTTGCTGTTTGAATAATATCCCAAGATCTGAAATTTTATTTATGTTAGAGAGTCTTCACATAGTCACATAATTATTCGACTACTCATTGATCTTCACTTATATCTTTTGGAGTAGTTTGTCATTTTCTCTAGTGCTTCACTTATATCTTTTTAGAGCACCACTGTGGTTTTATTTTGAAGAAATTGATGAACTCTCATGCTTCACTTATATTATTTTGAGAGTTTCTAAACATCATGGTAATTTGCTTTGGTTATAAATTTAGTCCTAATATGATAGGCATCCAAGAGGGATATAATAAAAACTTCCATATAAAGTGCATTGAATACTATGAGAAGTTTGATTCCTTATGATTGTTTTGGGATATGAAGATGGTGATACTAGAGTCATGCTAGTGAGTAATTGTGAATTTGAGAAATACTTGTGTTAAGGTTTGTGAGTCCTGTAGCATGCACGTATGGTGAACCGTTATGTAACGAAGTTGGAGCAAGAGATATTTTTTGATTGTCTTCCTTATGAGTGGCGGTCGGGGACGAGCGATGGTCTTTTCCTAATCTATCCCCCTAGGAGCATGCGCGTAGTACTTTGTTTTGATAACTAATAGATATTTGCAATAAGTATGTGAGTTATTTATGACTAATGTTGAGTCCATGGATTATACGCACTCTCACCCTTCCATCATTTCTAGCCTCTAGTATCGCGCAACTTTCACCGGTACTATAAACCCACCATATACCTTCATCAAAACAGCCACCATACCTACCTATTATGGCATTTGCATAGCCATTCCGAGATATATTGCCATGCAACTTCCACCGTTCCGTTTATTATGACATGCATCATCATTGTCATATTGCTTTGCATGATCATGTAGGTGACATCGTATTTGTGGCAAAGCCACCGTTCATAATTCTTTCATACATGTCACTCTTGATTCATTGCACATCCCGGTACACCGCCGGAGGCATTCATATAGAGTCATATTTTGTTCTAGTATCGAGTTGTAATTTTTGAGTTGTAAGTAAATAAAAGTGTGATGATCTTCATTATTAGAACATTGTCCCATGTGAGGAAATAAAAAAAATAAAAAAGAGAGAAGGCCAAAAAAAAGAGAGAGAAGGCCCAAAAAAAGAAAGAAAGAAAAGAAAAAAAATGAGAGAAAAAGAGAGAAGGGGCAATATTACTATCCTTTTTCCACACTTGTGCTTCAAAGTAGCACCATGATCTTCCTGATAGAGAGTCTCCTATGTTGTCACTTTCATGTACTAGTGGGAATTTTTTATTATAGAACTTGGCTTGTATATTCCAACAATGGGCTTCCTCAAATGCCCTAGGTCTTCATGAGCAAGCAAGTTGGATGCACACCCACTTAGTTTCTTTTTGAGCTTTCATAAACTTATAGCTCTAGTGCATCCATTGCATGTCAATCCCTACTCACTCACATTGATATCTATTGATGGACATCTCCATAGCCCGTTGATACGCCTAGTTGATGTGAGACTATCTCCTTCTTTTTTCCTTCTCCACAACCACCATATTCTATTCCACCTATAGTGCTATGTCCATGGCTCACACTCATGTATTGCATGAAAGTTGAAAAGGTTTGAGAACATCAAAAGTATGAAACAATTGCTTGGCTTTTCATCGGGGTTGTGCATGATTTCAATATTTTGTGTGATGAAGATGGAGCATAGCCAGACTATATGATTTTGTAGGGATAACTTTCTTTGGCCATGTTATTGTTAGAAGACATGATTGCCTTATTATTATGCTTCAAGTATTATTGTTTTTATGTCAATATTAAACTTTTGTTTTGAATCTTATGGATTTGAATATTCTTGCCACAATAAAGAAGATTACATTGATAAATATGTTAGGTAGCATTCCACATCAAAAATTCTGTTTTTATCATTTACCTACTCGAGGACGAGCAGGAATTAAGCTTGGGGAGGCTTGATACGTCTCCAACGTATCTATAATTTTTGATTGTTCCATGCTATTATATTATCCCTCTTGGATGTTTTATATGCATTTATATGCTATTTTATATGATTTTTGGGACTAACCTATTAACCTAGGGCCCAGTGCCAGTTTCTGTTTTTCCTTGTTTTTGAGTTTCGTAGAAAAGGAAGATCAAACGGAGTCCAAATGACCTGAAAATTTATGGTGATTTTTTATGGACCAGAAGAAGCCCCCGAAGCAAAAGAGTTGGGCCAGAAGAGTCCCGAGGCTACCACAAGGGTGGAGGGCGTGTCCTCCGGTCTTGTGGGCTCCTCGTGGACCCCCTGACTTGTTCTCGATGCCAAAAATTCTTATAAATATAGAAACCCCAGAAATAAACCTAGATCAGGAGTTCCGCCGCCGCAAGCCTCTGTAGCCACCAAAAACCAATCGGGACCCTGTTCCGGTACCCTGCCGGAGGGGGAAATCATCACCGGTGGCCATCTTCATCATCCCGGCGGTTTCCATGACAAGGAGGGAGTAGTTCACCCTCAGGGCTGAGGGTATGTACCAGTAGGTATGTGTTTGATCTCTCTCTCTCTCTCTCTCTCTCTCTGTCTCTCTCTCGTGTTCTTGATTTGGCACGATCTTGATGTACCGCGAGCTTTGCTATTATAGTTGGATTTTATGATGTTTCTCCCCCTCTACCTTCTTGTAATGGATTGCGTTTTCCCTTTGATGTTGTCTTATCGGATTGAGTCTTTAAGGATTTGAGAACACTTGATGTATGTCTTGCAGGTGCTTATCTGTGGTGACAATGGGATATTCACGTGATCCATTTTATGTATGTTTTGGTGATCAACTTGCAGGTTCTGTGACCTTGTGAACTTATGCATAGGGGTTGGCACACGTTTTTGTCTTGACTCTCCGGTAGAAACTTTGGGGCACTCTTTGAAGTTCTTTGTGTTGGTTTGAATAGATGAATCCGAGATTGTGTGATGCATATCGTATAATCAAACCCGCGGATACTTGTGGTGACATTGCAGTATCTAGGTGACATTAGGGTTTTGGTTGATGTGTATCTTAAGGTGTTATTTTGGTATGAACTGTATGGATGTTTGTGACACTTATAGGAAGAGCCCAATAGATCGATCAGAAAGAATAACTTTGAGGTGGTTTCGTACCCCTACAATAATCTCTTCGTTTGTTCTCCGCTATTAGTGACTTTGGAGTGACTCTTTGTTGCATGTCGAGGGATTGTTATATGACCTAATTATGTTATCATTGTTGAGAGAACTTGCACTAGTGAATGTATGAACCCTAGGCTTTGTTTCGAAGCATTGAAATACCGTTTTCGTTCACTTTTGTTACTTGCTACCTTGCTGTTTTTATATTTTCAGATTACCAAAACCTATATCTACCATCCATATTGCACTTGTATCACCATCTCTTCGCCGAACTAGTATACAATTTACCATTGTATTGGGTGTGTTGGGGACACAAGAGACTCTTTGTTATTTGGTTGCAGGGTTGTTTGAGGGAGACCATCTTCATCCTACACCTCCCACGGATTGATAAACCTTAGGTCATCCACTTGAGGGAAATTTGCTAATGTCCTACAAAACTCTGCGCTTGGAGGCCCAACACGAGTCTACAAGAAGAAGGTTGCATAGTAGACATCATTCGCGACCACGCTCCTACAGTGGCCGACATGTGGTGCGTGAAGCAGCAGCCGGGCGAAACTTTGCACAAATACATCCAGTGCTTTACGAGCATTCGCCTCGAGATCCCGGAGGCGTCAGACGAGGCCATCATCTCGGTGTTCACTGATGGCGTCCAGGATGTCAAGATGAAGGAGGAGCTCGCCATCCACGAGGACCTATGTTCGGCCCTAGAGATGTTCAACCTGGTGACCAAGTGCGCAAGGGCAGAAGAAGGCCGCCTCTCCCTCCTCGACCTCTCGGAGCCCGACCCTGAAGACAAGAAGACCAAGGCCAAGGAAGCAAAGCGTAAGGGCCCCGTCGTGCTGGCTGCGGAGCCCGAGATGAAGCGTGGCCATGACCACGATGAGCCTCCTAGGGGCAACCGCCCGTTCTGCGTCTTCCACAACGTCCACAGCCACAACACCAACGACTGCCAGGAGCTCAGGGCAATCCGAGACGGGCGCCTTGGCTAGCGCCCCGAGCACAGCGACCGCGGCTACGGCTGTGGAGGAGGCCGTGGTGGAGGCTGCTGGGATAACCGTGAATGTCGTCAGGACTGGCGTGACCAGCCCCCCGAGCACCGCTGGCAAGGCCAGCCTCGTGACGGCCCCTGGCAGGACCAACCTCGTGAGGACCATCCTCAGGGCAACGCCGGCCTCCCCGCGCTGTCGCTGCCGTCGCCAAGGAGAAACGACGACAACCAGCAAGACGATGGGGCTGCGGCCTTCCAAGAGCCTCGCGCGATCGCCTGCATGCTTGGTGGTGCTCAGGCTCCCGCCTCCCAGTGCATCTTCAAGCAGTTCGCTCGTGAGGTGAACGCGGCCCTCCCCAAGCTTGAGGCGTCGCATCCCCTCAGGTGGTCCAAGCACGCGATTACCTTTGACTCCATGGACCAACTCAGGTGCTCGGCCGCCGCTGGCATGCTTCCGATGCTCTGCACGCCAACCATCAGTAACGTCCTCGTCACCAAAACCCTCATCGATGGTGGCGCGGGGCTCAACGTTCTCTCTTTTGAGATGTTTGAGACGCTCCAGGTGCCCTATGACCAGCTCCTGCCCACCAAGCCCTTCTCAGGAGTGACCGATGACTCCACCGTTCCCCTGGGGCAGATACGCCTCCCGGTCACCTTCGGCAAGCGCGACAACTACCACACCGAGTTCATCGACTTTGACGTCACCCACATCGGCCTCCCATATAATGCCATCCTCGGGTATCCGGCCCTTGCCAAGTTCATGGCAGCAACTCACCATGGTTACAATGTCCTCAATATGCCAGGATGCAGCGGCATCATCATGGTCGCTTGTGATGAAAAAGATGCGGTGTGCTCCCTCGAGCGCGCTTACCAGGCTGCAGCGGTCGAGAACTCTGACAACGAGTGCGCCATCCTGCCTCCTGAGGCCGTCCCAAAGAAGAAGAAGCAGCTCCTCCTCAAGGGCTGTCAGGAGGCTGGGGCGCCATTCCCTCTCGCATAGGAAGGCGTGCCTGGCACCCCCCTCAGGACGGGCTTGGGGGCTCTCGTCTGGAGGGCCTCTGACCTGACCAGCGTGAAGAGGGAGGCATTTGGGCACCACGTGGAGGCGTGCTTTGACGCGCACCTCTGAGAGCGAGGCGCAAGGTGCGAGGCGCCAGGCGAGCAAGAGTTCATCACCAAAGCAATCGAAGAGCTTCAGGAGGCATGAGCCATGCGTGGTGAGCGCCGCCCCGCACAATCGGATGCAGCCGCGGCCCCTGACATGGGCAGCAAGCTGCGCATCTGCGTCAACATCCCAGGCCTCAACAGGGCTGCTTCGTAGGACCTCTTCTAGCTGTCCCGCATTGGCCAGAGTGGGGGCTACCCCTGTAGCTACGTCTGGATGCCGTTTGCCTGCTGAACGCGTCTGCCTTGTACCAGCGCTTCATGCAGGGAGCCTTGGCGGCTCACGAGGCAAGGCACCGGGCGGTCTTGGTGGAGGAGATACCGGACCCTCGTGAGCCCCTCGGACCTACAGAGCCTCCCGGGCCTTAGGAGCCGGCCGTCTCGTGAGGAACGAACTCCGCAGCGCGCATCTTCAGCTACCCCGACGTTCCTACAACGATGGTGCCTGGTGACTTTTTGGTTTGTTCAACTGAGGGCGCCCCCGGGCTGCATCATCCTCAGTTTGCTGGGGCCTGCCCTCACAGCTGCGTCATTTTGATTTATGTACTCTGGACCAGTTACGCACGGTCAAGTTATTATGGTTGTTAACATTACGCCTGACGACCCGTCATCTCTGGAGTTACCTTTGCGATTCTAGCGCGTTCCTGACCCGCCTCTTGCTCATCCTGCGATAGGGGCTGCTGGCATGGCATCTGTGCTCGGGTCCGTCCCTGCAGCGCTGATAAACCTAAGAGACCGAGCTCTGGCTCGCGGCCAGCCCCGCGCATGTCACCTCACCAGGTCCTTAGTGCATTCGTCTTCTCATGGAAAGATCACTGGCAGGATAGCAAGGGTGGCTGCCCTTTCTGTTTCACGTCTAACTCGTAGGAACCTCCGGAGGCAAGACCTCGAGCAGCTTCGCCAACACCTCGCCACCTCAGAAGGATGCCACGCTGCGTGCCGTGGGGCACAACCCCTCCTAGGCGCCCTCGCGAGGCAATCCACTCCTTTCTCGTGCAAGTCGCTTGGACGTTAAAGGGGGCCCTTGAGCACCGCGCATCAGGGGCTCCTACCGGCTCTCGAGCCCTCGCCAGCTGGCCTTGACCACGGCATCACAACTTGGCATACCAGCGGTGGCCGAGCCTTGCTCAAGAGCCGGGTCCCGAGAACGTAGAGCACCATGATGAGTTGGCAAAATGGGGTCGCAAACCCCGCGGAGGGGCACCATCAAGGGAGAGGCGTGGTCCAACGCAGAACAAGAAGCTCGCCCTCATGACCGCAGATTCGGAGAAGCTCGTCTTTGTAACAAGAAAACCACCGCAGGCTGCAAGCTCGCTAAGATAAGTCGCCTCACATGCACAGGCGTGAACCCCATAGTCGGCATTTTGTGTCATGAGATTTTGCTCGGGTTAGGAAGCTTCCCTCTTAGGCCTTCGGGAGCTGCTTGCGCGCTAAAGGGGACCTCCCGAGCATCGTGCCTCTGGGGTTCTTATCGGACCTCGGGCCACTCACCTCCTAGCCTTGACCACGACATCATGACCTGGCATACCAGCGACAGCCGAAGCTCGCATGGGGACTGGGTCCTGTCAGCGTAGAGCACTAAGCTACCGCGAGAGTAAAAGGGTGGCTCGTGCCCAAGTGTCGGGTGGTTGGTGCGACATATGCCAACGGGTGGATTATCATTGTGGGTGCCAATAAGATGTCGCCGGTGCCTGGAAACGGGATGAGGCGAAGACATGCACGCCGGCGGATCTTACCCAGGTTCGGGGCTCTCCGAGGAGATAACACCCCTAGTCCTGCTCTGCGGGGTCTCCGCATGATCACTAGATCAGGAAAGGTAGCTACAATCGCTCCTAGAGCTGTTTTGGGGTTCAAGGGAGAAGAAGAACAAGGCTAGCTCTAACTTCTCTCTATCTATGGTGTGTGTGCTATGCTTAGAAGCCAACCCTTTGCATGGGTGCTCCGGGGGGTTTATATAGGCCTACCCCCCGGGGGTACAATGGTAATCTGGCTAGGCACTGGTCCCAGCCGTCAGTGTCTACGCTCGCCGGCTTCTCCGCCGGCTGTTGGGTCCCGCCGACTGGTGGGTCCCGCCGGCTGCCGGCTTCTTGGTCGACAGGCCGGCCCCACCGCCTAGGGTCTTGTCGGCGGCTGCTTACTGTAGCCTCGCCTCTGATGACGAGGGCTTTGTCAAGGTAAGCGTGGCTACAGTGGGCCGCCTCGGGGGCTCTCACTGTAGCCTTACCTCGTCTTGTCTCCTTAATGGGGCTCCTGCTTCGAGGAAGGGAGTAGCCGGCTTTTGGGAGCCGGCTACGCCCTTGGCCGACTGGGAAAGGCCGGGCCGCCTTCATGCCTCTCTCTGGCTGAAGGGGCCCGCCGCCCGTGGGCCGTACGGGAGTCTGTCGTGGATGACGTTGAGGCTAGCATGGCTACAGTGCCGAGCCGCATGGGAGACGGCTGTCCCGTACGGCCTCCTATAGCCATGCCCGCCTCGGGCTTCGGGGGTAGTGGGCCGCACTGTGGCCACACCCCGTCTTGTCACCGTTATGTGGGAGTAGCTTTGGTGGCTGTGGTCTCGGCCGGCTTCTTGGAGTCGGCGCTCTTTGAGGCCGGCTTCTTGGAGTCGGCCACCCCGCGGTTGTCATGGGGAGGGAGGTCGCTTGAGGCTGGGCCGCCTTCCGTGAGTCGGCTTCAGAGGTAGCCGGCCAGGGAAGGGGGTCCAATGCTTGGAGCGTTGGGAGGCCCAAAGGCCTGATAATTTTTCTGAAGAGCCAGGGATAGTCGGTTAGGCTACCCGTGGCCATTTACTCCGACAGTAGTCCCCGAAGCTGATTGGGCTTCGAGGTTGAGTAGGAGTTGAGAAGTTCGATCAGCTTCCTATCTCAGCAAGCCGGCAGCTAGGAGCCGGCTTTGGTTAGGCGTGCCGCCTTGGTTGAAAGCTCCGGAGTCGGAGGGCGGGAGCTCGCCAGTGCGTGCTCCGGGCCGCGGGCCGGCCGCTGGCCGTCTGCGAACCACGTGGCCCCTCTGAGCCGGAAAGCCTGCCAGCCCACGCGCGTGACGGGACGTCGCCGCAGGGCGGGGGCCCGCCACGTCTGCGCCCGGGCCCAGGCGCGGATTGTCTGCATCCCGAAACCGCCCGCACGTCTCATTGCGGCAGTTTCGGCTGGCCTTTATACGCAATAATCGCGAGGCGTGGGGGGAGTGGGTGCAGTTAATCCCACGACTCCCCCCACGTTCGGCCTCCCCGGCCCTGCCTCGCGAATCTATAAGTAGGGGGAGGTGGAGGGCGGCAGGCCCTCGCACGCTCCTCCTACTTCCACCATCTTCTTCGCACGTCGTTTCTTGCGTCAGCGCCTCGCCGCCGCGCTCTTCCACCGCACGCTCCTCCGCCGCCGTGCTCGTTTTTGCCATGCCTCCCGCCACGGAGCAGTATGGCGGGGATTGGGACGGTTCCAACGTCCACGATGATCACGTCGATTTCCTCCGCAACACGTGGCGGCTGCCCAGCGCGGACAAGGTGGAGGTCCGCCTCGCGCCGGCGAAGGAAATCACGCCGGAGCCGCAGGAGGGCGAGCGGGTGGTCTTCCGCTCGCATTTCTTGCGCGGCATCGGCCTTCCAGCGAGCGCCTTCTTCCGCTCCTGGCTCGAATTCTACCAGCTCCAGCCGCACCATCTCACCCCAAACGCGGTGGTGCTGCTGTCGGCCTTCGTCACACTATGCGAGGGCTACCTCGGCTTCGTCCCCACCCTCGAGCTCTGGGGGGAGTTCTTCCAGTCTAAGCTGGGCACGCGCATGCAGGGCGTGCTGGCTCAGACTGGAGCCTTCATCGCGTCGCGGAGGTCGGTCGGCGACAACCCCTTCCCCGTCATCCTGCTGATCCAATCGGTGAAGAAGTGGCAGAAGTCGTACTTCTACGTGCGGAACATCGCTCCACGGGGTGACTACATCAACCTGCCGGCTTACATAGCCGGCCCACCGGCGGGCAGGCGGCCCCAGTGGTCCTTCCGGGCCGTGACTCTGACGCCGGCCGGGTCCGCAGCCGTCGCCCGAGTGCGAGTGATGACCCAGTCGGAGGGCTTGACGGGGGCCGACCTTCTGGCCGCCTTCGTCACGCGCCGGGTTCTTCCGCTCCAGAGCCGTCCTCATCTGATCTGTCAGATGAGCGGCCAGCTCGATCCGAGCCGGATGTGCACCAAGGACATGCCGCACGAGGAGGTCGCCTTTATGGTAAACTACCTTGCGAACTGCAAACTCTCCGTGGACTGGCAGTTCGGCAAGGAGCCATACAGCCGAGCCAATCCACCGCCCACGGTATGCTCTCCTTGTTTCTTCCTTTTCTCTTAACTTTTTTGCCGAGTTCCTCTTGGCCGACTCTGACTTAGTCGGCTTGTTCTTTGACAGAGTCCTCTTCTCCGGCCGGCTGGCGGGTCAGACACGAAGCGTCGATTCGTCCCCGACCGGACCGAACACGATCTGGAGGACCCCGACTTGGGGGCGGCCGGCATGGACGACAACATCGAGCCGGGTGGTGGCCAAGCCGGCGGCGAAGCAGGCGGCTCCGGGTTCGGAGTCACCTTCGACGACTGGCCGGACGACGATGAGGCCGAAGTCGCCCCGCGCCGCCAGCCGGCATCTGGACGCGGCGCGGGTTCCTCCGCTGCACCGCCTGCTCGAGGCGGAGGGCAGAAGCGTCGCGCCACCCAGGGTTTGTTCGGCAGTTGGACGAAGAAACCCAGGGGCGGGGCGGCAGCAACCAGGCGGGAGGAGGCGGCCGCGAAGGCGGCTTGCTTCCGCAAGACGGTGAAGCAACCGCAGACCGTGTCGGCGTAAGTTCACTTTCTTTTGTATACTCTTTTTTCTTTCTTTTCTCTGGTGGTTCTTGAGCCCTTGTCTTTTTCTCCAATGACCAGAGCTCCACTGTCGCTTGAGCGGGCGGCTGCTGGCTCCGTCGTCGAGTCGCCGAGGGGGTCTGGGAGCACCACTCGCCGTGTGGACCCCCGGGCCGACCTTCAGGAGGCGATAGAACGGAACGCGCGGGAGGCGCGAGCGGAACGGGAGGCGCGAGAGGTGGAGGCACAGAAGGCGGCCGCCGCCCAGGCGGCGCTGGAGGAGGAGGCGGCGAAGGTGCTTGCCGACGCTGCTGCCAGGGCCCAAGCGGAGGCTGCAGCTGCAGAAGTAGCGGGGGAGGTCCTGATGGTCACCCCTCTGTGCGTTGCGGCACCGGGGTCCATAGAGCCCTCGCCAGAAGGAGCCAGTGGCGACCAGCCAGGGCTGGGGAGAGACGACGACGTCATCATCCTAGAGAGGGCGCCGGTGCCGACCCCGCCAACTGGGGCGGCTTAAGGTGGCCGGCCTGATCAGCCGCCTACACAGTCGGCGGGGGGCGAGCCGGCCGCGAGGACTGAGATGGCGGTCCGGATGCCGCCGAGCCGGCGCGCGGGGAAGGCCGCGTCGGAGCCACAGCCGGTCGTGGGCTCCAGCTCGTCGGCCCAGGATGCGGAGGCGGCCAGCGCAACCTCAGGGTGGATGCCAGGCGGAGGGACGGCCGTGATGAACGTGGTTGCGCAGGACGTCCGGACCCGGCTCCAGGGCCAAGCCGCGGCGTTGAGGCAGTTCACCGATGAGTTTCTCGCGACACGGGCGGCCATCCGGGTTAGTCTTCCCATCTTAGCTTCTCTTGATCTTGATTTCTTCCGTGGGGGCGCGTCAGCGCACCCACTGGGTGTAGTCCCCGAGTTCCGAGTCGGCTGCTGAGCAGGCGGCTTGGAACTTCTTGGAGGATTTGTCTTTGCTATTCTTGTTCTTACTCCGATCTTCTGTCTATCTTGCAGGACTACCACAATCTTCGTGCGGCCGCCTTCAACTCCCAGGCTCGGGAGCTGACCCAGAAGACCGCCGACCTTACTGAGAGCCGAGGTACGTGCTTAGCTCTTTGTCTCATGTGGGGGCGCGTCAGCGCACCCACTGGGTGTAGTCCCCGAGATTCGGGCCGACTGCTGAGCAGTCGGGTCGGATCTTCCTTGACGAGTTCTTCTTACTGGTCTTTCTTCTTCTGCCGTCTCTGCAGCGGCCAACGCCAGTCTGAGGGCATAGCTGGGGGAGTCCCAGACTGCCCTTCGTGCCAAGGACGCCGAGCTCGCCGCCTTGGTGCAGGAACGCGACCGCCTGGCCAAGAAGTTGGCCGACCAGGAGGAAGGCCACAAGGCGGCTCTGAAGGCTGTGCAGGACCGCGAAGCCACTCTCCAGGCCGAGTACGAGACGGAGGCGGCTGGCTGGGCTAAGGCCAGGCAGACTCTGATCTCTGGCTATGGCCAGATCGAAGATCTGGTTGACGGTAAGCCGCCTACCTCTTCGTCCTTTCTTGCCATCTGCCACTTTGGCTTGTTTTCTGATTTTGGTGTTCTTTTCTTCCTTTCTTCTTCTTTCTTGCGCAGAGTATTTCCCTGGCTATTCTACTGCTGCCAACCAGACCATCGAAGCCCGTCGCCAAGCGCGAAGGCAGGCTGGCTTTGAGATCTCGCCAACCGCCGGCCGCTCGCTGGAGGAACAGCTCCTGGCGATCCAGGCCCGCATCCAGCCGGCTCACCGACTGCTCCGCCGACTTCAGCGTGCCGGGGCGCAAGTCTTGGCCGCCCTCTGGCCCAGCCAAGTGGTTCCTCGCACCCCAGTCGGACTGCCGACTGGCTGGAGGTGGCAGTCGGCCGCTTCGAAGCTTGGAAGGCCTCGGCGGCTCACTCCGGTGCCAGGCGGGCGCTGGAGTTCGTCAAGGCCTGGTATCCCGGCCTGAGCCTGGACCAGCTGGCTACCTGGCGGCAGCAAGCCGACACGGAGCTGGAGCCGGGGCGGCCGGCCATCATCCGGCAGGCTTCGGCAATCGCCGACTACACCGACACCAGCGTCTTCGCCCCCGAGGTGGACGACAACGGTGTCGCCCAGCCGGAGGAGTGGTTCGGTCTGAACCCGGAGGACGGCGAAGACTCGGCGGAGGAGATCGACTCCAGCGATGAGGGTGAAGAAGAGGAGGAGGAGGGTGAAGACGCCGAGCCGGCTGGTGGAGCAGCCGGCCAGCCTCAGCCTGACCGTACCTCCAGCACCACATCGGGCGCGAGTGCGTCGCCTGCCGTAGGTGGTGATCAAGCTGAGACCCGCTAGGCGGCCACTCCTTCAGCCGGCGAGGCCGCCTTCACCAACCAGCTCGGCCTCCGCACCGCGCCTTAGTCTGCCGTCTTTTGTTTTCCTGTCTTGTTACTTTTGGAACAATGTTTGGTTAAGTCTGCACAATTCCACCCACTGGGTGTATTCGAACCTATGTCTGTTGCCAGCCTGTTGGGGGCTTATTATGTATATATAACTTATGCATTTGGCCTTTCCTTGTACTTTTGCTTTTTGTCCTTCTGCTGTTTCCTTTGCCGCCCTCCCTTGGTTGCCGCCTCCCCAGTCCAACAGTTGCTCTGCAATCTGTAGCTGGAGGAGTGCTTGGCCAATTGGGGGGGGGGGAAGTACTTTAGCTTTGCAGGACTAAAGCTAAGTTTTTAGGAAGCCAGCCAGCCGGCTGTTTTGACAGCCGGCAGGCATGTTTGGAGGCCGACTCTTTGCTATATAGGTTCGTTGTTCCTTAGCCATTTTTCGTGTGGGCATCCTTTCTGTCTTGCCTCTTGCTAGTCGGACAGTCGGTTCTTTGAGCTGCGACTTTCAACAAGAGGGGACTCTGGAGCCGGCACACTACTTTTCTGACTTCAGGTAGAACTTTCTATATGGCTCAAGGCGGCCAGTCCCCGGGCCGACTAGTCGAACCCGGTGCCAGACAAGAATTCAAATGTAATAATACATTCATGGATATGACACTTGTCATTCATAGATAAACAAAGGCAGTCCCTGAGTACTGTTCGGGGGGCCTATTGGTTTGTACTTAATACAAAAGGGGTAGCATGATACATACTGCTTTCAACTGTAAAATCGTCTCAGGAGGTTTGCGTTCCATGGTCGCTCCGACTCCTTGCCGGAGTCGTCTCTCTTGCGTGCTCTTGGTTTTTGTGCGTCGATCAAGTAGTAGGAGTCGTTGCCGAGTGCCTTGCTGACGACGAAGGGGCCTTCCCAAGGGGCCGAGAGCTTGTGCTGGCCGGCTGTTCACTGGATCAGCCGGAGCACAAGGTCGCCCTCTTGGAAAGATCATGGCTTGACCTTGCGGTTGTAGTAGCGGCGCAGCCCTTGCTGGTAGATGGCGGACCGGCTGAGTGCTAATAGCCGGCCTTCCTCCAGGAGGTCGACGCCATCTTCTCTTGCTTCCTTGGCCTCCTCTTCCGTGTACATGGTGATCCGAGGCGAGTCGAACTCGATGTCTGTTGGGATGACAGCCTCGGCACCGTACATGAGGAAAAATGGAGTGAAGCCGGTTGACTTATTGGGTGTAGTGCGCAGGCTCCAGAGGACAGCCGGCAGCTCCTCGAGCCAACAGCCGGCCGATTGCTCTAGTGGTACAACTAGTTGAGGCTTGATGCCGGAGAGGATGAGTCCATTTGCTCGCTCGACCTGGCCGTTTGACTGCGGGTGGGCAATGGACGCTAAGTCCAGTCGGATGCCCTGCGTCGCGCAGAAACGTGCCAGTGCTCCTTTGGCGAAGTTCGTGCCGTTGTCGGTGATGATGCTATGCGGCACGCCGTACCGAGTGGTGATGTCGGTGATGAATGTCACGGCAGTCGGCCCGTTCAGCTTCTTGATCGGCTTTGCTTCGATCCACTTTGTGAACTTGTCCACAGCGACCAGTAGATGTGTCAAGCCGCCGCGGGCTGTCTTGAAAGGGCCCACCATGTCCAGTCCCCAGACGGCAAAAGGCCAGGTGAGGGGAATGGTCTTGAGGGCAGAAGCCAGCAAGTGTTGCTTGGAACTAAAAACTTGGCATCCTCTGCAGCTCTTGACTATTTCTTTAGCATCCTCCAAGGCAGTCGGCCAGAAGAAACCATGGCGGAAAGCCTTGGCCACGAGTGATCTTGAGGCTGCGTGGTGGCCGCATTCGCCTTGGTGGATGTCTTTGAGGATTGCCACTCCTTTTTCTGGCTCAACACAACGCTGGAAGACTCCAGTGACGCTGCGCTTCACAAGCTCTCTGTTGATTATTGTGTATGCTGCGGCTCGTCATTGCACTAATCTTGCTGAGATCTCATCAGCCGGCAGCTCTCTGCTGACTAGGAACTTGAGGATGGGCTGGGCCCATGATGGAGCTGTGACTTCTTCTTCTGTTAATGTAGCCACCATGACTTGGGTGGGTGGGTTGGGTTGCGTGGAATTGGAGTCGGCCACCGCTTCTTGTGTTGTTGCAGTCCCCAGGCCGACTGCTGCAGTCCCCGGGCCGGGCTCTGAAGTCCCCGGGCCGGGTGCGACTACGGCAGTCCCCGGGCCAGTTGTCGAAGTCCCCGTGCCGCCTGCGGGGTTTCTCCAGTTGGATCCGGCTGTATCTGGCGCAGGCGGTACGAAGATGGAATCCGACTCTGGAGACGGCTTGATGGACGGCTTGAGGAGGCGCTGGAGGGAGACGCCAGTCGGTATGGCTTGTCGGGTGGAGCCGATCCGTGCTAGGGCATCTGCTTGGTCGTTGTCGGCCC
Organism: Triticum aestivum; assembly: GCF_018294505.1. NCBI lineage: Eukaryota > Viridiplantae > Streptophyta > Magnoliopsida > Poales > Poaceae > Triticum > Triticum aestivum. The sequence continues at coordinate 226,068,550 of NC_057799.1, forward strand.
TTGGCACGTGAAGGAACTCGCACCCTTCGAAGTATCCGCTTATCTGCTGGACGAGGAATCGATAGCTCGCCATGTTCGCGTCCTTGGCATCCCAGTCGCCAGACAATTGCTGGACCACCAAGTCTGAGTCGCCGTAGCACAGGATCCGGTGTATGCCGAGTTCTTTGGCTAGCCGGAGCCCGTGTACGAGCGCCTCGTACTCGGTCACGTTGTTGGAGGCGGCGAAGTGGATCTGCAGCGTGTACTTGAGCTTGTCGCCTTTGGGAGAGGTGAGGACGATGCCGGCTCCCAAGCCGGTGCGCATCTTGGACCCGTCAAAATGCATCCGCCAATGGGTAGAGTCGGGAGCCGGCGGTAGGTACTGGGTCTCGGCCCAGTCGACAAGGAAGTCGGCCAATGCTTGCGACTTGATGGCGGTGCGGGGTTGATAGAAGATTGTGTAGGGCGCCAATGCAATGGCCCATTTAGCCACCCGGCCGGATGCATCCCAGCTGCCTATGATCTCGGCGAGCGGGGCAGTGCACACGACCGTGATGGGGTGCTCTTGGAAGTAGGGCTTCAGTTTCTTGGCAGCGAAGTACACCCCATAGCACATCTTCTGGTAGTGCGGGTAATTTTGCTTTGAGCTGGATAGTACTTCGCTGAGATAGTACACCGGCCTGTGGACTAGCTGGGCTCGGCCTTCCTCCGGGCGCTGGACCACAACAACAGTGCTGGCGACTCGGCTAGTCGTGGCGATGTAGAGGAGCATGGGCTCCTTCTCAGTCGGCGCTGCCAGGACAGGCGGAGTGGTCAACATTTTCTTCAACTCATGGAAGGCTTGGTCGGCTTGATCATTCCACTCGAAGTGAGTGGACTTCTTCATGAGTCGGTACAAGGGGAGAGCCTTCTCTCCTAGTCGGCTGATAAAACGATTCAGGGAGGCTAGGCAGCCGGTGAACTTCTGCACATCTCGCAGCTTGGTGGGAATCTCCATCCTCTCGATGGCCTTGATCTTGACGGGGTTGCATTCGATGCCGCGTTCGGAGACCAGGAAACCTAGCAACTGGCCGGCTGGCACTCCGAACACGCACTTCTCAGGGTTGAGCTTGATTTGGAATCGGCGCAAGTTGGCGAATGTTTCTTTCAGGTCTTCCAGCAAGGTACCGCGCTTCTCTGTCTTCACCACAATGTCGTCTACATAGACGTGGGCATTTCTGCCGAGTTGTTTCAAGAGGCATTTCTGCATGCAACGCTGAAAAGTGGCACCGGCATTCCTCAAGCCGAATGTCATAGTCAGGTAGCAGAAAGCTCCAAAGGGTGTGATGAAGGCAGTCTTCAGGCGGTCAGCTGGGTCCAACTTGATCTGATGGTACCCTGAGTACGCATCCAAAAAACTTAACAGCTCGCATCCGGCTGTGGAGTCTATTACTTGGTCAATCCGTGGCAGAGCAAACGGATCCTTTAGGCAGGCCTTGTTCAAACTGGTGTAGTCTATACACATTCGCCATTTGTTATTCTTCTTCAGAACAAGAACTGGGTTGGCAAGCCATTCTGGAAAGAATACTTCCATGATAAAGCCAGCGGCAAGGAGCTGGGCTATCTCTTCTCCCACGATTCTTCGCTTCTCTTCGGACAGTCGGCGGAGGGGTTGCTTGACCGGCTTCGCGTCGGCTCGGACATGTAATTTGTGCTCGGCGAAATCCTTCGGGACACCAGGCATGTCCTTTGGGGACCATGCAAAGATGTCTCGATTCTCACGGAGGAAATCGACGAGCTCGCCTTCCTATTTACTGTCCAAGTTCGCCCCAATGACAGCAAACCTCTCCGGGTTCTCCGGGTCCAGAGGTATCTTCTTTGTCTCTTTGGCAGGCTGGAAGGAGCCCTGCGCATCACCATCTTTGGGGTTGGGGGACAGGGCCGGCTGCTTGCCGGCCATGGCCACAACCCGTTCCAACATCTTCTTCTCTTCTGCCACCACGAGGGACTCGGCCAGCCGGCTACTGGCCATGGCGCACTCGATGGACTTCTTGTAATCGCCGGCTACCATGATGATCCCCTTCGAGCTCGGCATCTTCATCTTCAGGTAGGCGTAGTGTGGCACAGCCATGAACTTGGCCAGAGCAGGTCAGCCAAGCAGTGCATGATAGGGGCTCTCCAAATCCACTACCTCGAACCATATCGCTTCTCGGCGGAAATGATCTTTGTCTCCGAAGAGAACATCCATTTTGATCTTGCCGATTGGGGAGCAAGACAGGCCGGGGACGATACCATGGAAGACGGTGCGGCTCGGCATGAGCTGCTTCGCTTTGATGTTCAGCTTCTCCATAGTATCGCGGTATAGTATGTTGATACTGCTTCCGCCATCTATCAGGACGCGGGAGAATCGGGCAGCTCGCCTCTCCTTTGCAAGGGTGACATCTAAGACCATTGCATAGGAGCCAGGCGAAGGCATCACCTCTGGGTGGTCGGCCTGGCTCCAGCTGATCGGCTTCTCCGACCAGTGCATGAACTCGGGGGTGCTGGAGGCGACTGCATTCACTTCTTGATGCTGTCGGCGTCGGTTGCGCTTGTCGTCGGCTTGACTGGTGAAGACGATGTAGGCGGCGTGCTCTTCGGGGAAGTCGTCTTGGATGGCGCCGACTGCCGGCCGAGCCGCCGGCTGCTGGGGGGCTGGAGGCGGCGGGCCGGGAGGCGGAGGCGGCAACATCCCCTCGCCCTTGGTGATGCGGGTGAGCCAATGGCATTTCCGGGTTGTGTGGTTGGACGGCTTCGCGCCACTATGGAATTTGCAGGGGGCATCAAGAGCCTGTTCGTAGGAGAAAGCCGGCTGCCAAGGCGGCCGGCCGCCCTTCTTCTTGGGAGCGGGCCGTTCTTCGGGCTGCTCATCTTCGACGGTGGCCACCTGCTGACTGGAGGAAGTCGGCATGGGGGCCTTGCGCTTGTGGTCGTTCTGGTAGGGGCGCCGATTAGGGTTGCCGGCCGGCGTCTTGGGAGCCGGAGCAATCACCTTCCCCGAGGCGTCTACTCGGAGTTCGGTCTTCATTGAGGAGTCGGCGGTGGCGTACTTGTCGGCGATGACCAGTAACTCATCGAGGGTAGCCGGCTCGTCGCAGAGGAGTCGGTGCTTGAGGAGGGTGCCCTCTCGGCACCCGGCGGTGAAGTACTCGATGGCCTGGACCTCGTGCACCCCCTCGCAGGAGTTGCGGAGCTCGGCCCATCGCGTGAGATAGTCGCGGGTCGACTCGTTGGGCCCTTGGACGCAAAGGGAGAGCTGGCGAGGCTTGGGAGGCCGCTTGTAGGTGCTGGTGAAGTTGCGGACGAAGACTTCTGTGAAGTCTAGCCAACTGTTGATGCTGTAGGGCTTGAGGCTGTTGAGCCATGTGCGTGCCGTGCCTTGCAGCATGAGGGGGACGTACTTCACGGCGACGCGCCGGTTGCCGTTGGCTATGCTGACGGCCGTGGAGTAGTCGATGAGCCAATCTTCCGGCTTCACTGAGCCGTTGTACTTGGGCGTGTCTCGGGGGAGCGAGAACCCTTTGGGGAAGGGCTCGTCGCGGATGCGGGGGCCAAAGCATGGCGGGCCGACATCGTCTTCTTCTTCTAACGCCAACGATCGAGCAAGGCGGTCGATCCTGTGGTGGGCGTCGTTCTCGCCGACTCCTTCTCGGCGGCCGAGTCGGTCGCCAAGAGTCGGGTGTGTGACAGGCGGCGGAGTGAGGCGTCTTTCTCTTCGAGGCGGGGGAGGAGGCAGATTTCCTTGGTGCTCTACTGCTCGAGGGCGGCCCTCCGCGTCGCGCTCGATGGTGATGCGAGTCCGGCTGCGGCTGGCAGCCGGCTCCTTGTCTTTCTTCTGGCGCGCGCCGCTCGCAGTCAGCGAGCGGGACGTCGCGGCGTGTTCCCGGCGCAGGGGATGACTATCAGCACGGGCGCCGGCTTCGTGCCGTTCTGCAGCCGCGTCGATTAGCTGCTGGATCCGTCTTGTCATGTAAGGGAGCTCATCGGCTCCCAGCCCATTGAGCTCTTCTGCGGCCGCCTGGGCGGCTCGCAGATTCTCGAGCGGAGTGGCGTAGACGGGGCGATCTGCCCCCAGCATGCTGGCGACGGCCGCGCCGCACTTCTGGACGAAGCCGGCTCGGCTCGGGCCGCTAGGCGACGGCGTACCGAAGGCGGCGCAGTCGACTTCACGCTGGTGGGCCTCGGTGAGGCGTCTCATGGAGGCTATCTTCTGGCTCTCCGCGATGAGGGCGAGGCGGCGTGCCTCCAGGGTCTCGGCGTCGGCATCGGCCGGGATGGGGACGGAGAGGTCGTGCATCGTCGCTTGCAGGGCGTCGTGGGCGTTCTCGCCCGAGTTGGCGACGTGGCTGATGACCAGCACTTCGGTGACAGCGCTGCTGCCGCTGTCGGCTCGAGGGAGGGGGTCGTCGAAGACCACCACGTCGGAGGGGTAGGTGTCAAGCGATGCGGTGTCGGAGTCGACAAGCATCGGGTCAGTGGAGCCGACCGACTCCACATCTGCAGCAGGCTCGCTGGAGACGTGAAGCTGGTCGAGGAGGCTGACGAGGCGGCTCTCGGGGTAGTCCGTGCCTGCGTCGAACGCAGGCTCGTCGGAGATGCGAGTCTCGCCTAGCAGATCGGCGAGGCGGCTCGCCGCGCAGGCGTCGTCGACGCCTTGCAGCGCGTCGGGGCAAACACCATTGGGTGCAGCAGGCTGGCTGCGCTCGCGGGGGAGGAAGAGGGTTCCCGTCCAGAACAGGTCTCCGGACGACGGTGCACCTGGCCCCACGGTGGGCGCCAAATGTCGGGTGGTTGGTGCGACATATGCCAACGGGTGGCTTATCATTGTGGGTGCCAATAAGACGTCGCCGGTGCCTGGAAACGGGATGAGGCGAAGACATGCACGCCGGCGGATCTTACCCAGGTTCGGGGCTCTCCGAGGAGATAACACCCCTAGTCCTGCTCTGCGGGGTCTCCGCATGATCACTAGATCAGGAAAGGTAGCTACAATCGCTCCTAGAGCTGTTTTGGGGTTCAAGGGAGAAGAAGAACAAGGCTAGCTCTAACTTCTCTCTATTTATGGTGTGTGTGCTATGCTTAGAAGCCAACCCTTTGCATGGGTGCTCCGGGGGGTTTATATAGGCCTACCCCCCGGGGGTACAATGGTAATCCGGCTGGGCACTGGTCCCAGCCGTCAGTGTCTACGCTCGCCGGCTTCTTCGCCGGCTGTTGGGTCCCGCCGACTGGTGGGTCCCGCCGGCTGCCGGCTTCTTGGTCGACAGGCCGGCCCCACCGCCTAGGGTCTCGTCGGCGGCTGCTTACTGTAGCCTCGCCTCTGATGACGAGGGCTTTGTCGAGGTAAGCGTGGCTACAGTGGGCCGCCTCGGGGGCTCTCACTGTAGCCTTACCTCGTCTTGTCTCCTTAATGGGGCTCCTGCTTCGAGGAAGGGAGTAGCCGGCTTCTGGGAGCCGGCTACGCCCTTGGCCGACTGGGAAAGGCCGGGCCGCCTTCACGCCTCTCTCTGGCTGAAGGGGCCCGCCGCCCGTGGGCCGTACGGGAGTCTGTCGTGGATGACGTTGAGGCTAGCATGGCTACAATGCCGAGCCGCATGGGAGACGGCCGTCCCGTACGGCCTCCTGTAGCCATGCCCGCCTCGGGCTTCGGGGGTAGTGGGCCGCACTGTGGCCACACCCCGTCTTGTCACCGTTATGTGGGAGTATCTTTGGTGGTTGTGGTCTCGGCCGGCTTCTTGGAGTCGGCGCTCTTTGAGGCCGGCTTCTTGGAGTCGGCCACCCCGCGGTTGTCTTGGGGAGCGAGGTCGCTTGAGGCTGGGCCGCCTTCCGTGAGTCGGCTTCAGAGGTAGCCGGCCAGGGAAGGGGGTCCAATGCTTGGAGCGTTGGGAGGCCCAAAGGCCTGATAATTTTTCTGAAGAGCCAGGGGTAGTCGGTTAGGCTACCCGTGGCCATTTACTCCGACACCAAGTGAGAAACACAATCACGACTTAAGTGGGAAACACTAACATTAAAGCGCAAGCGTCATGATCTTTACACACCCCTGCAGGGCCCTTCATGATTTTTTGTGCATGAATGAAACAAAAGGGAAAATACCTCCTAAGGACCGCGACCCAGGCAACATCGCCCCCAACGCCGCGACATCTGGCCGGCACCTTTCCCCTCCTAGGCCCAGGTGCGGCAACGCAGCGGCTCGTAGTAGTCGTTGTTGCTAGAGCTTGGTCCGGAGGAAGCACTGCTACTGCTGGAGGAATCGCGGGCAAGGCCAAGGGAAAGTTCACCTCCAGGGGCCTCTCCGCCTCGCCTGCCAGCATGGGGATTGCCGCCTCGATCGCCTTCCCTGGGGCAACACTCCAGACGTTTGCCGTCCTCTACGAAGACCTTGAAGAAGAGCATTAATGCCCTGTCGTACTCAAAGTGGAGGGTGTGCCTCCCCTCTGAGTTGCAGGCACGGGAGATCGCCCCGCATCCCCGAGTCATGAAGACATCGCCGGAGATAACGACCTCAACCTCCGCCTGCGAAGCTTGGCTGCAGTAGCTGTCATGCTGCAGCCACAACTCGATGGCCCCCCTCGATGGTATATCTCCTGCCAGGGACTGCAGGAGCCGGATCCACGTGCGCGGCGGCATCGTCGTCCACACTACGAACTCGCGGGACATGCCGTAGGCATGGGCCTATGGGCAAGGTGGTCGCACAACCATCACTTGTTCTTCCTCGGCTCCGTCCTCTGCCCTGCGCACGAGCGTTCACGCTAATGGGAAACCCGGCAGGGCACGTTCGTGCCAGGGTTGCGCAGCCGTAGGCGCCACGGTGGCCTCGCGAGGACTACCGTGTCTTTTCTTCAGTGGGAGCAACTCTGGTTCCACCCGTGGGGCCTTGCCCTTCTCGTCAGCCAAAAACCTCCTCATCAGCGCCATGGATGCTTCGGCAAGATGGCGGGACAACAAAGAAGAAGAAGGAGCGAGTGGCAAGAAGATGAAGATGGGCCGGGGGCTCCGCCCCCCTATCCCATTTATAGCCGGAGGAAGGCTGACCGGCGGGCTCTCATGTTCCGAGCAATGGTGGCCCCACTGCATGCACCAGGCATTTGTCAAGTCGGGCGGTTGCCGCGGCAATGTGGGGAAGCAGAGGCGGCAGTGTCCTACCGAGCGCCATGCGTCAACCTAGCCCACAGGCGATTGGGGCCCGCGGCGCTTCGCCCTTGCCCCTTGGCTTCGCCTTGAAGCCAAGCCCGAGCACGCCTTGGCCCCGGGGGCTACCGTCGGCGTTCTGGGAACTAGGGTACCCAGACTTGCCTGCCTGCGGCACACTCTCTGGCTCGCTCGGCGGCCTAGTACGGCCCATCTACAAGACCACCAAGACAAGACCCTTGCGAGGGGCCAAGCCTCGCGAGGCGGGTGACACCAAGACATCCCGAAGGAGCGGCCTCCCTAGGGAGCCTCCCGAGGAGCAGAGATTTGTGTACAGGTACCTAGCCTCATGAGGCTACGATGACGCAAGCCATGACGACCAAGGCAGGCGGGCGCCAGCAGGCGCAGAGGAGGCAGTTTCCTCTTTGGTGCTAAGGAGGCAAGGACATGCGTGTGTTCCTGAGGAATCTGGGAAAGGTTTCCATTCCGGTGCAACGAGACCAAGACCACCAGCACGGCAGGACGGATGTCATCGCCGAGCCCACCGCTGCATCACGACCAGAAGCTTTGCAGGCAAAGACTACCTTTCGTCAGGATAATATGTACTACTTGTCCCCTTTCAAATTTGGACACTTTTGGAACCCTTCCCGCCTACGTTTTGGGGGAATAGGACCGAGGCCACTATAAATATAGGTTAGCCACCACCGTAGAAGGGGTCAACTCATTTCCTCACCCCTGAACCTCGCGAGGTTGTTCATCCCTTGTACTAGTTCATCCTCAGCCCCTTGTGAGGCCAATCCACCACAAAGTAGGAGTAGGGTCTTACACCGCAAGGTGGCCCAAACCTGGGTAAACTACTGTGTCATCTTCGTCCTTGCTCAAATCGGGCTAGGCTGTGGGGCGACGAACTGGTTGGCTGGATAGGTTGAGTTCTTTGCACACGCCCCAGAGTTCGAACCTTTCTTGGGTCTGCGGAGCCCTGAATCCGACACATCTAGCTACTGCCTACAGACCCGTAGGTCTATGGTGTACCACTCACACATCATCAGAGGAGCACTAATGAGGATGATGAACCCCTCCGTGATTCTGTTCCTCTCCAGCAAGGTGCCGAAATTGGGCTCTAGATTGGATCTCGTGGTTCTAGAACCTGCGGCGGCTAGAATTGTGTCTCGTTGACTTCCCTAGGGTTTCTGGAATATTTGGGTATTTATAGAGCTGAGAGGCGTGGAGGAGACCCCCGTGGGCCCCACAACCCATCAGGGCGTGCCCTGGTGTCTTGTGAGCCCCACGGGCCTGCCCCCAGGTGCTTCCTTGGATCCCAAGTTGTCTTCTGGTCCAAAAAAATCTCAAAAAAGTTTCGCTGCGTTTGGACTCCGTTTGATAGGGATATTCTATGAAGTAAAAAACAAGCAAAAAACAGCAACTGACACTTGGCACTATGTCAAGAGGTTAGTCCCAGAAAATAATATAAATTTGCTATAAAATGATTGTAGAACATCCAAGAATGATAATATAACAGCATGGAACAATCAAAACTTATAGATACACTGGAGACGTATCAGTCTCCATCAACGTGGACGTACGATAGCACCACCTATCAGAACCACGCCAAAAATCTTCGTGTATCCATTGTGTTTGCCTTCTCCAAACCCTTCCCTTTACCTTCATATGTAATGTTTTACATTCTGCTGCTATACTCTTAGAATTGCATGTGTAGGTTGATTGCTTGACTTGTCATAGTTGCTAAAATCTGCCCACAACTAAAATTGGGAAATAAAAGTTTTTTATTTGGTCAAGTAGTCTAATCACCCCAACCCCTCTCGACATACTTTCGATCCTACATCTGGCAAGTTCATCAACCAAGATCTCACATTGGGCTTGAGTACCAATGGGATATAGTTGGCTAGAATTTTCTCATCCCTTCCCCTGGCAGCTTGCACGGCGATTGTGTAAATGCCCAGGAACTCTGCCGAGTTTAGCTTGCCATCATACTTTTCTGGCACTTCAGGCTTGAACGTGCAGAGGGACAGCCAACGGACTTGCCGCAGCTCACGTGTGAAAGCAGGGCACCGAACCTCGTAAGGCAAGTACCCACCAACAACGGGCACTGGCTCATCGACGACTAGACCGTTGCGCTCGTCTGATTGACTGTGCGGCTCCCGACGTCATTGGATGGTGGTTCGAGCATCCTCTGCTCGCCTATCCAGCAGCATCTGCCGCTGATCTTGCCACGTTTGCGGATCTGAGGAGGCCATCGACATGTCGTCGTGCTCTACATTCTGTTGGCTTCACTGCTACTATTAGCGCTGCTGCTGGGCTTGCTGCCGCGGAGGTGATTGCACTGTGGGTGCACCGCCTGCCACACGACCATCAATCGAAGCTAGTGGTATGGTTGGCGGGCGCCGTGAGGGTTCGCCAACTAGGACCTGTTTGCGCCTACAAACTCGATCAAACTATGGATGGTGGCTCTCCACTCATCCATCTTCTCCGCTGCCGGAGGGAAGTCCAATAGCATCTGGGCCCGCGACATCGCCTCTCTTGCCATCGAAGGCATATTGGAGCACGAAGAACGCGACGTCGCTTGACTCCTGACAGAGCGAGTAGGAGCGCCGTTGTGATCTTGTCACAAACCACAAGTGTGACGGCAAGTTGGCGTGGCGGGAGTGGCGCCTGATGATCTTGAACCTGATCAACATGCGTTTTGCCATGAGGGCGCTGTTGCGCAGGCACAACAATACCGCTCTGCGTCACATCGCACCCATCTCGTGACGGATGTGGTGTGTGCCTCGAGGTCATCTCCCTCGTTGCCATTGCTGGAGCCGCCGTGGCGGGAGGGTCGTGGCTTGTGCCCGACCAGACGGGGTCGCTCCGACAGCTGCGCTCGCCGGTGTGCTGAGGATGCGGGAGCTGTGTGCCTACACCGCGTGCTCCGTTGTTGCTGTCTTTGCCGGAGGCTCGTGGAAGAAGCCCGCCCCAGTGCCTCCACCTTCCGCTCCTGCTGCGCGGGCGGAACGACTGCATCGCCTACGCTAGTCGTGCCCCCCGGAGCGTTCATACTGTCTGCGGCGGTGGCGCCGCCTGCGCCGCCCGCAAACGCGCACGACGGAAGCTTGGATGTGGAGGGTTTTGTCGCCATGGAGCCCTTCTTCTTGGGCGCCATGGGTGGTGATGATGATGAGATCAATTCGTCGTTTGCTAATTCCACGTTCACGCCAGTGGTGCCCTC